>NW_027186492.1:8430207-8591636 GCF_028583685.1 Petaurus breviceps papuanus | reverse complement strand
GAGAGAGAGAGAGAGAGAGAGAGAGAGAGAGAGAGAGAGAGAGAGAGCTCATGCCTTAGGTAGACAGCCAATTAGAATAAAAGAGACAGACAGAAGTGATTTCCTCCACTAAATCTCCCACTATTTTTGTCAGTATATTGAATGTGGGAATTGGAGATGGTTGTCACAGAATAGGATAGGGAAAGAGCAAGAGCTACGAAAGATGCATCAAAAACTCCCAGTGCTTTCTTCAGGGCTCACATTCATGCATTCAAAAAATTAACTAGGTGGCTGGGTAGTTGGAGTGCCTGGCTTAAAGTCAGGAAGATCTGAATTCAAATTCAGCCTCACATATGTCCTAGCTGTGTTACTCCAAGTCACTTAACCTCTGTTTACCTCGTCTATAAAATGGGGATAATATAGCACTGACTTCCCAGGGCTGTTGTGAGGCTTAACTAAGATAATAATTATAAAGCATTTAGCACATTGCCTGGAACACAGTGAGTGCTATATAAATGCTAGCTATTATTAGTCTTTTTCCAGGGTATATCAGATATTACGTTAGGTGCAAGGGTTACAAAGACTGAAAAAGTCCCTGACCCTGAAGAGTTTACATTTTAATGGAAGTAAGTAACCTGAATACAGAAAAGCCAACTTGACAAGTATACAAAGTCATTTTCAGAAGGGTAGGATACTAATCACTGGGGTGGGAAGAGGAAGAGGAAATCAAGATAGACTTCTTATAGGAGGTAGTTACTGAATCAGCATTTGAGCTGAACTTTGAAGGAAACTAGGGATTGATTTTAGGAAGCAATGACGAGGAGAGAGTGTGTTCTAGAATTGGGGGATAACTGTAAGATGCGAAGTTTGGCCTCTATGACTCCAAAATCCACTTGGGGCATTCAGAGGACAGTCACCCTGTCCCTCCACAATGCCCAATGTATACCACCTAGAAAACTACCTAGGAAATGTCCACGGGAGGACACCAAAATGCCAATATTCCCGATATTGAAGGGTGGATCCTCTTTGAAAAATCTGTAGAAAAACGCCTAAAGGAATCACACAGAATGAGAAGTTGTGGGGAGGTTGAAATCTGCATCAGTAAAGGGAGTTCCTGTGCCAATGAAATTACAAATATGACAGTGGACCAAAGTACATAAAACTATGAGATATGTGAGCTAATGAGTCCTTACTGGTTGCCTTCCCCACTCTGACCATGGTTGCTCTGGGCATTAGAGGTGTCTTACTATGTCTCTTTGAGGCCTAGGGGAAATATTTCTGCCAGGGCAGGGACTGTTTAATTTTTTTTTTTTATAACCATAGGGCCTAGCATCATGCTTGGTATATAGGGATAGGGACTGTACCTGTGAATTCATTAGTATTGGGAACTCCCAGGTGAGGAAAGTCCCTCTACCAAGGCAGGTCTGCACCTTCTTCCCAATTCGAAGTCCTAGATAAACTTGCTCAAGGTCACACAGACAGTATGTGTCACTGGCAGAACAAGAACTCCAGTTTTCCTGGCCTTGAGGTCCATTCCCTAGCAGCTATCATAGGTACTTTATGAATTGCTTGTTGAATTGAATTAATGGTCCTTCAATTTATTTTATATATGCATGAATCTATATGTATCTGTGTACATACATATAGATGCACACTTACATATTGAGGTTTTCATGGGTGAATTCTGGATCCATTTGTACCAAATTACAGCATTAACCAAAAAGATCTGAAACTGTTACACTGTCCACAAATCTGTTTAAGTCTGAATGGTAACTCCTAAAAAGTTACTGAGAGCAAGGTTAATGATAAAGTCCCTGAAAAGGCTATTGTTTCATTTAAGTGTGAACAGCCTTTGTGTCCTGCTTATCTAGGTTAAAGGAACATTTTTATTCTTGATCATTCATTCCTGAGGTCGCTTTCTGGGGTGGTGGGTTTTTTTTGTTTGTTTGTTTTGGAGGTATTTTTTTTTTTTAAAGAAAGGGGAAATAAAGACTTTTAATTTTATTATCTTGTGAACTGCATATGGTGATATTTTTCTCTCTTTGAGTTTTAACAACATTATTTTTCTTTATCTGAGAAATTTTTAAAGTTTCAATGAGAAGAGTGGGGTGGGGTTTTCAGAGTTCTGATCAAATGCCTTGTTCTGTCAGGGCGGTGACCCTGGGCTCCTAAAGGTTATGCCCCTAGTTCCTCAGCTCTGGGACATCCTACCAAACTGCAAAGGCATTGAGGAGAGACCCAACAACAGACTGTTCTAAGGATCAGTTGAGGAAATCTAAGAGAAGCTAATAGCCAAAAGATTAGTCACCAGCTGTTAAATCTGTTGAGCAAGGCAATCATTCACTAAGGCATACTGGGGCTGAAATCTGCCTTGATGTGGTACCCACAAGGATTACATCATACCGTCATCCTTTTCCTCCCCCCCTTTGCTTCCTCCTCCTCCTCCTCCTCCTTTTCCTTCTCTTCCCCTCTTCTCCTACATCTCCTTCTCTTTCTCCTCCTCTTCCTTCTGCTCATCCTGGTTCTTAATTCTCCTTCTCTTCTGATTCCCAGGTGCTTCCATCTTGGTCCAAGGTCACCCTTTGACTGGGTCATGTAACTGATTTCAGTAAATGTCATGAAAATCTTATCTGACATTATTCTGCATTCCTTTTGGCTGACTCAAAGAGGCAGAGAGAACAATTGATCAACAAATATTTTTATTAAGTGCTTACTGTGTTCTGGGCATAGTACTTATTGTTTGTTGATTTACTTTAAAAGCATTTGATTTGGTAGATGAAGATACTGCCTTAAAGGCTTTCTTCCAACAAGATGTTTTGTATCCATATGTTCAGAATTATTTGATTCCTTGAAAGATGTAACAACAGAGAAAACCTTGTTAAATGACTTCCAGTCAAATATAAGGTAAGGCACAAAACAGGGAGACATGCTTGCCAAAGTTTTAACCATCGTGATGAAAAAGATCCAGTGCAGAAGCCAAATTTAAGAGGGATTCCCTATGGGTTATGAGGTCCTCCAGATACTTCTCTTTGAAGATGACATTGTGCTAATTGTATCAGTCCCAGAGACATTGCACGGAGATCTGTAAACACCCAAAAGAGTTTGGCCTAACCATTCATGTAGATAAACCAAGTGGATGAAGAATATGTATTGTCTAGTCAGTCAACAAATATTTAGTATTTCTATGTACCAATCCCAGATTATGACATGTAGTTAGATGGACAACTCATAGAACTTGTCCATTAGTATAATATATTAGTCTATAACTGAACTATTATATATGTACATGTATGCATGTATACACATGAGTATGTATATGTATACACGTATGTGTATATAAGGACAGAAAAGGACACACTCATTGGGTCTAGAATTAAGTTGGAGCAGGAGATGAGGTTGAAAAGGATTGCCTTCAGGAAACTGCAGAGCTCCTTTAAATACCCCTAAGCTTAAAGGTTAAAACATGAATGTCCTTCTTATGGTTTGTGGGTCATGGAGTCTCCTTCCCAGTGATGTTACACATGGAGAAGCACAAAGTGGGTGTAAGCAAGCTGCAGCATATAGTTAGTCAATAAACATTCATTATATGCCCACTATGGGCTAGGCCCCTTGTGCTAAGGGCTAGGCATGTAAAAAAAAGCAAAAGCCTCCCAGGAGTTCACAGTGTGATAGAGGAGACAGAACATAAAAAGAAGCTGAAAAGGAAAGGGGACTCTGGCTGGGGCCATGATGAAGTCTAGGAATATGGGTGGGGGAGGATGACGGGGTTAGGAAATGAGGAGATGGCTGCCTGGTACCCTCCTTAAATGGAGGGTCTGAGAAGAGCCCTACCAAATCCATCCTCTTCAGTCAGGAGACAGGAACACCAGGTGGGACCAGGGTACTGAGGAAGAGTATTTCAGGGTTAATAGAATCTTGCAGGATAATGAGGTTCTGGAGACAAGAAATTAGGAATTTGGGAGAGGGACCAGAATAAAATATATCATCAGAGAAACATAAAATTCAACAAGAAGGGCAGATCCCCTGGCAAGAGCCAAAAAAAACAGGTGGTGAGGGGTGGCTAGGTGGCACAGTGAGTAAAGCGCCAGCCCTGGAGTCGGGAGGACCCAAGTTTGGTTCGGCCTGAGACACTTAACACCCACACAAAAATACTAGCCGTGTAACCTTGGGCAAGTTGCTTAACCCCAATTGCCCTCTAAAAGGTAAAAAAAAAAACCCAAAAAACAGGTGGTGAGCAGCACTGCCCATTAGTATGTGACTCCCATGTCAAGAATTTATGGAGGACCTGGATACCAGTCACCCAGGGGCAAGTTATGATTTGCATCATTGGAGGGGAATACCCAAACTGATGAGATCGCAGATTTATTATATATTCATATCCATTCACAATTTATTAATGAATTGTGGGAAAAATAATGGGTCACAGTACTGTCATCTCAGAGTCTGAGGTATTCTTAGCTTAGAAGGCCCTACCTTTAGTTAAAGTTTAAGACTTAGTTAAGTCTTAAACTTAAGTTAAAGTTTAAGACTTAGTTAAGTCTTTAAGGAGGAAGACAGTATCTGTTGCTTCTAGACAAATCCCCACATGAGCTAGATTCAAGTCTAAAAAAATGAAAACTAAGAAATGAGAAAACAACAAAAACTCTCTGGCTCAGATTTACTTTCTTAATTTCATAGTATCTTAGAGGTTGGAGCAGCTAGGTAGCACAGTAGATAGAGTGCGGGGCCTGGAGTCAGGAAGACTCATCTTCCTGAGTTCAAATCCGGCCTCACACACTTACTCTGAGCAAAACTCTGAGCTAGTCACCTAACTCTGTTTGCCTCAGTTTCCTTATCTGTAAAATGAGCTGGAGAAGGAGATGGCAAACCACTCCAGATCACAGCCAAGAAAACCCCAAATAAGGTCACAAAGAGTCAGACACAACTAAAAACAACAGCAATATCTTGGAGTTATACTGGGCATTCTTTTTTTTTTTTGCTTTTTGGAGGGCAATTGGGGTTAAGTGACTTGCCCAAGGTCACACAGCTAGTTTTTGTGTTAAGTGTCTGAGGCCGGATTTGAATTCAGATCCTCCTGTCTCCAGGGCTGGTGCTCTATTCACTGTGCCACCTAGCCACCCCTAACACTGGGCATTCTTGCCCATTGCACATGGACTTTTCTAATATCTCTGACATATGAGGGTCTAGACTCCGCTTTGATATTTCCAGTGAGGAGGGACTCATTAAAATGGCAGACTGTTCCATTGTTGGACATCACCAGTCATTAGGTAGTTCTTCCATAATACAGTAGAAAGAGCACCGCCTCTCGAGTCACCTGGTGTGTTAAGAGCCATTCTTGCTTTCTTCAGACATCGTGAGCAGTTTAGGGCTCTTCTCTTGTCATCCCTCCCCCTACCTGTAGGACCTTGTTTCAAATATCACCACTGATACGTGTCAGTTGGGACGCCTCTGGCAAGTCACCGAACAATCCTGGCCCTAAGCTTCCGTATTGGGCCCAGATGACCTGTGAGGGCTCTTGCAGTTCTAGGTCTGTGCTATCTAAGTTCCTTATATTTAATAGAAATCAGTCTTTGTCCAGCATTTGTTCATTGGATCTAGTTCCCTCCTGGAGCTGGTTATGCAGGCTAAATCAAATCCCTCTTCCAATTCCCGCTTCCAGATGATAGCAGTTCAAATATTTGAAGAGAGTGATTATGTCTCCCCCCAGTCTTCTCCAGCCTTAACTTCCCTTACTACATCAGGACTTTTAAGCCTGGCAGCCATCCTCTGGACACACTCCAGCTTGTCAATACCCTCCCTTAAGCGTGCCACCCAGAGCCGGGTGGTTTTGTAGACCTGTCTGGTGACAAATGCAGTGATATTATTAACTCCATTCATTCTTCCAGGCATTCTGCCTTTGGACTATAATTATGGTAATGTAGCATGAGGTTTCTTGGTAGCCATAACATACCCTGGAATCACTGAACTTGCAGAAAATAATAATTCTCAGGATGTTTTCACAAGAACTGCTATTAATCCAGGTCTTGTACTTAGAGTTTGGGGTTTGTTTGTTTTTTAACATGAGTAAGGGACATTTAGCCCTGTTTCATTTCGTCATCTTGGAGCAGTGGTCCTGGTTCTGTTGCATGTGCTGTCATAGGACCCAAGTCCGTATCTTAACTCTTCACCTGTGTGACCTTGTGCCCTAGTTTCCTGGACATTAAGAAGAGTGAGTTGAACTAGATGGCCTCTTAAGGTATCTTCCAGGTCTAAAAATATGAACTTCTTAGATTCAGTCCATTGTTCCAATGCTGCCCTTAGTATCCCCTAATGTATTAGCTGTGCAAAGATCCAAAGATCCAAAGGTAACTAACTATAAGCTCTAGAAGTCAGTAATGTGATTTCTAGGCCTGAGTTTTCACTGATACAAGGAATTCCTAGATGAGAGGGAAAGGACTGATGGAATGAATCTGAATACATATCGAAGCATAACTATTTTTACTTTATTTTTTCTTTTTTTTGGTCTATTTCTTCTTTCACAGCATGACTGATATGGAAATATGTTTTACATGATTGCACTTATATAACCTATAGCTAATTGCTTACCATCTTAGGGAGGAAAGATGGGAGGGAGAGAAATTTGGAACTAAAAATTTTTTTAAACAAACGTTAAAAATTGTCTTTACATATAATTGGAAAAAATAAAAACTATTTCAAAGTAAAAAAAAAAGTCTTAGAGAACTCTCTAGGGCCCTGAGAAGTTAAAGTGATTTGTCCAGAGTCACACAGTTGGTATTTTTGAAAATTGTGATATTTGTCTATATGCAATCTTTCTTTCCTATCACCTTACCTATTTTGAACTCTAGTTTCTTGGTAATTGTGTCTGTTTGACACTTTTCAGACTGAGGATGGTACTTGTTGATAAAGGAATTGAGTGAGGATTCAAAAGATGTAGAGGAAAGAGGGAAAAATTTGAATTCTGAGCCTGGGTTCAAATCTTGGCTCTGCCACTCACCTTTGGCAACTCACTTCATGTCTCTGGGCTTCAGTTTCCTCATGTGTAATATGAAGGGATTGCACTAGATGACCTCTAAGGTCCCTCCCAGCTCCAAATCAATGATCCTATAAAATTTACTATTTTAAACATCCTTTCATTAATCTGAGTCCTGCCTTCTTTGTGTCATTAACATCGCACTCCATTCTTGTTCTTCCGAACAAAAAAAAAACCAAACCTTATTTTCATTGTTGTTATCACTTTAGCAAACACCAGCTAATCCTGAGCTTTATCTTTCCTGGCACTATTTTCATCAGGCTGCACTATTTTGAAAATTTGCCCTTGATTGTCTAGAGAGCAGGACCGTAAGTACACTAAAACATTTGAGATCAGTTTCCTAATTGGGTTCTCTTGGGCCCCATCTGATAGTTCTCCTTCATTCACAACCTCCCTCCTTACATAGAAGAAGCAGTCTGAGGATCTGGCCAAGTCAAGAAGTATTTTATTAAGTACTTGCCATATACTAGACGCTGTGCTAAGTCCTGGGGATACAAGAAAAGTGAAAGTAATTCGTGCCCTCAAGGACTCACAATCTGACGTGGAAGACAACCTACAAAGTGCTATGTACAAGCGCCATATACAGAGGAGAGCTTGGGAGTAGTCTCAGAGAGAAGGCACTAGCCATAAAGGGGACTGGGAAAGACTTCCTGCAAAAGGTGGGATTTACTTGAAGGAAGCCAGGGAAGTCCCAAGGTGGAAATGAGGAGGGTGGAGGGAGAGACAAGAAAGAGGATCTAGGAGCATCTGCTGTTGCTACAACCCATTTTCACAATAACAGTAGACATTCCCCATCTTTAGACTACTGGCCAGGACCTGCTGGCTGGACTACTAGCTGTGCCCTATTCTACCTGCCATATGCTGTCCTCCTTGTCTGGAACACACTCACTCTCTCATCTACCTCTCTCAGAATTCTTACTCTCCTTCAAGGCTCCTTCTCCTAGAAGCCTTTCCTGACTTCCTCCGACCTACCTCCCACTCCTACTTGCTAATATTTTCTCCCTTCTCAAATTACCTTATGTTATACTTATCTGCCTCCTCATTTTATCTCCTCAGTAGAATGTAATACAGGCAGGGATCTTATTACTTTTTTTGTATCATCAGTGCTATATATGTAGCATACACTTAATATTTATTGAATTAAATTTCTCTCCCATGTAATAAAAATTCAGGGTATTTCAGTGTTCTTGCATACCCTATTACTGGCTGAGCGATAAAATTAGAATGTGGCCTGTCAGTAATAGCTTGATAGTCAGTTGTAACCATAAGATCCTTAAGGGAAGAGTCTTGTTTAATTTTTTCTATCTGTATTCCTAGTTCCCAGTGCCTGGCACACAGTAGGTAGATAATAAATATTTGTTGATTAACTGATAACTTGGCTGGCTGATGAAGATGATGGAAAAGAGGGAGCAGTGCTTTCCTCCAGCATTTTTCTGCCTGTAACTATTTCTGGGGTACTATGAATATAAATGTCCTGTGGGACATTCAGCCTGTGGGAAAACTCCCGGTAAGAGCCACATCACTCTCTTTAAAAGCCCATTGCTCCCTCATCTTAATATTTGCTTCCTCATTGAGATAATTTATAATTGCACCATAAGAATTTTATTTTGATATCCATCATTTCCCCTTGAGCCACCTTCCCTCTTTGAATCTTTGCTCATGAGCTAATTTCTTTTATTTCTTTAAACTTTTTGAAATGGGATTTTTCTAAGTCTAAGATTCAGAACTGGTTTACTTGCTAGCAACAGCATCCTGGCAGCTTCCTTGGACCTCTGTTACCCTCCTGCTCCAATTGAATTATTTTTAATTTTTCAATTTAATTTTTTAAAATTTTGATTTTTAAAAATTTTCTTTAAAGGTTGATTTGAGAGCACATTTTATGCTGCATGTCTTGGTCATGTTTTGTGAAGTTTGCCTCAGCACCCAAATTGCTAGTTATGACTGTGCTTAGAAAGAACAAAAATCTTATATTTGAATTGATATTTCGCTGAATAGTGGTTCTGAATGTATTCAGAGAGAACAACCTCTCTGCCTCAAAGGAGAATGCTAAGGATCAATGATACAACTAAAAGGCTTATTTAAATCCTACTAGACTAGTTTTTATTATTTTTTTTTAGAATACATTATACCAAGGGTGGGGTTCCCCACCCCTGCATTAGACCCTATGTGAATGTGACTTTTTAATAATAATCATTTTTATCACAACAGATTTGTAACATTTTAGGAAAACCTGATAATACATTGTCGATCCCATTCAACTAAGCAAACATTTGTTAAGAAGCTATTATTTTAACACTAGTATTTGACTATGAATCATGGAAAACTGAGGTCTCAGAAGAATCAAAATTGCAGGAGATTAAAAAAAAAGACAAGCAGATATATAAATAGCTTGCAGAATTCATCTTTTTTTTTTTTTACTGCTTGCAATGAACTTTGTTATTACTGTTAAAATTAAATACTTTACTTTGAGCAGATTGCAATGTCTCCATGTCTTCTCATCCTGCATGCCACTTATTCCTGGATTTTATCCTGACTTATCCATTGAAGAGTTGGGTGCCTTCCTCTCATCCTCTTTGTATCTTGAGAATGCCAGGGTAGGGGTGGCTAGGTAGAGCAGTAAATAGAGCACCAGCCCTGGAGTCAGGAGGACCTGAGTTCAAATCCAGCCTCAGACACTTAACACAAAAACTAGCCATGTGACCTTGGGCAAGTCACTTAACCCCAATTGCCCTCCCTTCCCCCCTCCAAAAAAGAAAAAAAAAGAGAACATCACAGTAGCATTTGAGTGGCTCTCTTACTGTCTCTCATTTTCAATGGGACCAGTCTACTTCTTTCTCATCATAAATATGATGTATTTCATTGATATGCATCTTATCATTGTGAAGAAGCTGTTGTAAAGTGTAAAGACAAGTATGGGGCATAAAGTTCACAAGCAAGGGCAGGCATGATAAGAAATTGAAGGTTAATAGATCAAGCAGTTACTAAGTGCTTTCTATGGGCCAGCCAACGTCCTAGTTGCAGAGCATACAAATGAAAAAGTGAGATGGTCCCTGCCTTCAAAGAGGGTGATACACCATGTGTACAGATATGTTCATGTGGAATCCACAAAAAATGAGTACACAGTGATTTAGGTAAGAGATAGGGGGCTAGGGGTAGGAGAAGGAGGGTAGCTTTTGAACTGAGCCTTGAAGTAAGCCAAAGGTTCCAAGACACTGAGGAAGAAAGGCATTCTAGCCATGGGGGAGATGGGCATTATACACGGGGGAACAGATGGATAGCCCAAGTATTCACAGGTATCCAGGCAAAATAAAAAAATAGGAGGAAAGCCTCTGGGGTATTGGATTGATCTTTTTTTTTTTTTTAAGCAATTGGGGTTAAGTAACTTTCTCAAAGTTACATGGCTAGTTATTTTGTGTGGGTGTTAAGTATCTGAGGTGGATCCCAGGTCTCCCAACTCCAGGGCTGGTGCTCTTACTCACTGCGCCACCTGGCCTCCCCTGGATTGATCTTCTAACCCCATTATATTAGACTTTAAAATTATTATTGATGTCTTTTTTTTTCCATCATCAAATATTCCTCCTCTTCCTCCCAGAGAGTCATCCCATGTAACAAATCATATTTTTAAAGATGAAAAAGAAGAAAAAAAATCAGCAAAACTGGTCAATATATTGAAGAAGTTGGAAAATATATGTAGTGTACCAAACTTGTAGATCTCTCACCTCTGCAAAGGGGTAGCTACTCCTATCCCTTCTTTGGAGCCATGCGTGTCCTTTCTAATTTTGCAACATTCTTTTTTTGGGGGGTTGTATGTGTATATGTGTTTACATTGTTGGTAGTCACTGTGTGCGTTGTTGTCTTGGTTCTGCTTACTTCACTCTGCATCAGTTCATGTAGATCTTTCTTTGTGGTCATTGTATTCATTTTTCATAACACAGTAATACTGTATTATATTCAAGTACCAGTTTGTTTTGCTGTTTCACAATTGATGGGCATCTACTTTGTTTCTAATTCTTTACTATTCCAATAAGTGTGGCTATAGATATTTTGGTGTACATTTGGATTTTCTTCTTATCATTGGCTTCCTTGAAGTATAAGTCTAGCTGGTTAGGAGTCAAGGGGTATGGACAACATTAGGTTTTTATTAAATACTTTCTCTTTGGTACAGTGGAGCAATCACTGGGTCTAGTCAGAACCCAAGTTTGAGTCCTATATCTCACAATTGCTCTGTGACCTTGGTCAAGTCATTTAACCTTCCTCTTCTATAAAATGAGGTTGGACTGAAGTGCCTTCCAGCTCTATTCTCTCTATTCTCTACTCAGCTAGGTCCTATGTGACACCTCTCGGGAGCTTTATGCTTTAGACAGCTTTTTCCCATCTCCCCCTTTAGAATGTAAAGCATTGTTTTGGGTTTTGGGGGGGGGGGTTGCTTTTCTTTGTCTCTCCAGGGCTTACCACAGTGCCTGGCATATAGTAAGCACTTAATAAATGCTCCTTCCCTGATCAGACTCAGTGATTTCTGAGGTCTCTTCCATTAATAACACTGTGATTCTACTTCCTGATTGTGTACTTAAAGGACTCCGTCACAGCAGGGAAGTTGTCATCAGCCCCATTTGACCTAATAGGAAACGGAGTCTCAGGGAAGTTAAGTGACTTGTTTGTTTAATGGCATACAGCTTGTTATGTACAAAGCTAGGACTATTCTCCTTTTCCCTCACTCCCCCTTCATGAGTCTTAAGCTTGTGCTTGTCTTTCTGGGAGCCTACACATTTCAGGGGACATGGTGTGCTCTGTTGTACATCCCAATCTGTAAAGTAGTAAATAGTGTTATAATAAGGTTCCATTGTTTGTTCATTTTTGTGGAGGCAGGGCACAAGCCATCAATCCTTACTCCGCCCACCCACCAGAGGCTGGGAACAAAACCACCAGGCCAGTCCGACTTCCCTGGGAACAAATTTTGCAGAGGCACAAACTGTCAAATGAGCATTCCTTTTGCAACCTTGGGGCTGGCTAGTTCTATCCACTCCTAGATCAGAATTCTACTTACTTAGCTCTCCCCCTTCCCTATTGCCAACATGTGTCTCCAGTCTACCTCCCACTTTCCTAATCAACAATCACACACTGTTATCCCTCCCCGCTGCTATCTCTTCCAGGAGTACCATCCCTATCCAGTCTAATACTCCCCTACCCGAGTTCCTCTATCTCCCTTTCCACTACACCCTTGGGAACCAATTCCATTGCAAACCAATTCCCACACATCCTCCACCATTCCTTTAACCATTTCACCTAAAATGAACCCTGTCTTTTTCCTAACAACACTCCTTCTCTGGGAAAGAAGGGGGATGTGACATTTTACTTGCCCTCATTGCTATGCCCTAACCATCGTTCTGCCAGCATCACTTTATTCTATTGTCTCCCCATCTTGGTCGACATTGGCTACTGACTTCCAGGATAGTTTCTTCAATTCCTTCTTCCTCCAAGCACCAATTTCTTTTTTAATCTGTGACCCACCATCCTCCGTAGTTATTGCATGGTCAATATTTGATGACCCTTCTAACACCCTGAGTACATAATTTCTTGAACTATAGTGACCCTCATCTCCACTCTGTCTCAGCAACCCATCAGTATGGCCCGACCATAGAGCTCATAATCATCTCCTTTTCTGATAATGGCCTACTAAGCTTATCTACCTCTCCCATAGAGTCCTACTGAATTTGCTCCTGGTCATCATCATGACCTCTCACCACTTCTGTATTATTTAGTCTATTAGTCTCTACTTGGGTCTCTCCATTGAGGTCGATACCCCGGGTCAACCAATCAGAGGTCAGTCCTCACTACCATTCTAGAATCCCTTGACCCCTTGACATTTCCCCCATTTTACCATCCATCAGTTTTGAAATGAAGAGAATGGCAAATCATTTATTAAGTGTTTTCCATGTGTCAAGCACTGTTCCATTAAGTATGGGGGAAGAAAACAGGAAAGTAAGAGAGACCCTGCTCTCTAGGGAGCCCACATTCTAAACAAGGGGTTAACAACATCTAAAGGAGAATTCATATAGACATTCAGGCATTCGCAGATGGAAAGGGCAAACAGCATTTTTTAGGTTCGGACAGGGAAAGTGACTGGAGCTTACAATCTAATAATGTAGATAAGACAAATGCCTAACACAAGGCAGAATATAAGGGTCATGAGAGAAGTACAAACAAGATACTGTGGGGCAGTCAGAAAGCTCAAATTCAACAAACATGCATCAAACACCCTTCATGTGCAAATACTGCACTATCAGTGCAGACACTGAGGATAAAAAATTGAAAAACAAAACAGGCCCAGGAGTTTATAGTCTAATGGAAGAATAAGCTAAATATACAAATAAGCTTGATGCAAAGTAGAATGAGATAAGGACAAAGGACAAACTCTATAAACAAATCTGAATTGTGGCTAATGATGTCCCTCCCCTCACTCTAGTAAAAACCACCCCTCACTCTTCTTCCCCACCCCTCACTCTAGTAAAAACAAAACAAAACAAATCCCCCCCCCAAAAAAAAACCCCCAGCAGGTCAACTCTATTTGAATTAGTTTTCATATACTAGTGAGTTATGAACTGCACTGTCCATTTTTTCTCACCTAGTTACCTTTCTATTACCAGGATTACAAATTCGTAACTGCCATTATGGTATTAGACTTAGATACTTGATCTTGCTTGAGTAAGTTAACTAATTTCTTTGAGCTTCAGTTTCCTGTCCTGAAAAATGGAAATAATACTAACTACTTCACAGAGTTCTTCTGAAAGTGCTAACAAGTGTGAGCTATTATTATTTCCTGCAAGAAGCTAAATGATCATGAGGTCTATACAACACTTTTGTCCCTGACACTGGCCTTATTATCAGCATTCGTCCACCAACAGTTTCTCTGTATCTCATTCCCCCATCTGCAAAATTAAAATATCTTTTAGGCATGCGTGGTATGAGGTCTAGAAGGGACCCTTAGAAGCCATCCACCTCATTTTATAGATAAGGGAAAAGATGCCAACTGAAGTTGTAATTTGCTCCCAGTCACATGTGTATTAAGTGGATAAGAACCCGTTATGTCTGGCTTTAAATCCAACACTTAAAGGCCTAGGCTTTCAGACATCACACACACACACACACACACACACACACACACACAAATGCACAGTTTAACATAAAGGCCAAATAATTCATACCTTATTCTTGGATTCTGTTTCTGTTACTCTCATGCCACTGGGCGAACACGGTTTTGAGAGGGTCTGCTCGCCTCTCTTGGGCTATAACATACTGTTTAGTACCCAGAGGCAGCTTGCATTGATTTTATAATTGGGAGAACCAAAGAATTTGCAGAGTCCCGAAAATAAAGGGAAGTCTATACTTGTTTTAGAGAGTGGGGACTGTGCACATTTTTATAATTAAATGTTATGTCATAGAGTGTATAACTAATGTTTCTATCCAATATATTTTAATAAAGCATACAGAACAACATGAAATGCAACATGACATAACGTAATGCGATGGCATGGGGCACATCTCAAAGCCCCTCAATCCCATCCTTCCCGCTGCTCCTCCTCCCCAAATACAGATAAGCTTTCTTTCCCGGGTCCAGCAGAGAGCAGCCGGTGACTGGACACTCACAGAGGGGTTGGGAAAAGCTAAAAAAGGGAAAGCGCAGCTCCTCTGGCCCCGGGACCCCAGCGCAGCCGCCTAATTCGGGGCCGGGGCCCGCCCCCTGACCTTTCGGCCCCGCGTGGGGCCCCACCACCTGTTCCGGGCAGCCAATGGACGGCGCCGGGGGGAAGGACGCGAGGTGGGGAACGTGTATATAAAGCTCCCCGGGAGCAGGCGCGGGTTCGAGGCTTGTCGCCTGTGTGCCGTCCGGCCGGGAGCTAGCCGCTTGCGCTCCGCCCCAGCGGGAGACCATAGCGATCGCGGACCAGCTGCCCTCGGGAAGATGCTGCGGGTTCGGTGCCTGCGCGGTGGGAGCCGGGGAGCCGAGGCGGTGCACTATATCGGGTCTCGGGTGCGTACTTCCCTCCTCCACCCTCCGCCCCGAGCCCTGCGGAGCCCCTTCGGAAGCTCGGTGACGTTGCCTCGACTGCCCCGGCAGGACGGGGTCACATCCGCGCGCCCGGGAGGACCAGGATGGGATGGGACAGGCCGGGGGACGGCGGGATGCGCTCCGCGTCCTCCTGCCACGGCCTCCGGCAGTCTCCAAGGGCTCTGACCGCGGCTGGCCCAGGACATGGGGGCGGCTGCGGGGGGGGGAGTCCGGGAAGCTAGCGGAGCGTCTGGAGACTCAGTATCCCTAATGCAAAATGGAGCTCGGAGAGCCATGGAAAATGTGGGGAGGGCGCGGGCTAATAGTTGGTACCTCCAGGAATAGCTCGGACCGCGCCCCGCAGCTGGCGGAGGAACAGCTGCCCCTCCTCCCCCCGCGCTGTCGGGAGTCCCCCACCTTCTGCTTACAGAGCCCCGCAGGCTGGGCAGGTGTTGGCTGCCGGCGTCCGACCCTGAGGAGTGGCACCTTCTCGTGACCACTTTGAGGCTCGTTATTTAAATTCTCATTGAACCCTCCACCCTCCCTCTCACCCCACCTTATTCTCCTCAATATGTGAATTTGTGTCCTGACATAGCTTCTAAACTCTGGGCTGTCCCAAAACAAAGCAGCTCGTTAGTGCCCAGAGATGATGTGGCAGGGACGGTGAAGTATTTCCGAGAGCAGGAGTAGGTAGGGGGTTTGGCGCTGCTCCTCCCTGTCCTTTGTGAAATGCTGTCACCACAGTTTCCTTTGCATAAGAAACCCATTATTGATAACCTTTCATAGTAGAGAAGCCAAGAAGGGCAGAAACCCAGACTGCAGGGCCAGCTGAGGAGAGCATGGGATGGATAGGTTTTCCCACTCACATTCAAGGCAGCAGCAAAAATTCTGCATTCAGGAAGGGTATAGTGCTGTACCAAGGCCCTGCCTTCAAAGAGCCTTCTGTTTGGAAAGAGCTGTATGCAATATAAATTAGGACATGATGAAGTGGACAGGAAAGGTTAGATGGTGACTTGGGAGAGCTGACTAGGAATCCCTTATGGAATGAAAGGGGGGAGAAAGGAGATCCAGGGGGGAAATTAAGAGGACGATTTCAAGGGAAAATATGGGGGGAGACTGTTCCAGGTGTGGGGAAGAGAAGGCCTAGGTAAGGAGTTTGCCTGTGTAAACAGGTCCTTCAGAGGAATAATAAATGTGCAGTGACTTTATGCTTATCACCAGAATAGAGCAGAGGTGAACCCGGAATAATGTTCTTTTCTCTTTGAAGCTTGGAAGAGTTTTTACAGGATGGGTGCAGCGAACTTTCCAGAGCACCCAGGCTGCAGCAGCCTCCAGAAACTCCTTTGCTGCTGATGACAAGGCCACAGATCCTGTTCCTAAGGACTGCCCCGTCTCCTCCTATAATGAATGGGACCCACTTGAGGAGGTGATTGTAGGCAGAGCTGAAAATGCCTGTGTTCCACCATTCACTGTGGAAGTTAAGGTAGGATTTGTGTGCTCTCCACCTGTTTGTGTGTGTATGTGTGCGCGCCAAATATTGGCGTGTCTATTTATGACACATTTTAGGTGTCTTGTCCCCTTGTTTCCTGTATGCAATTAAATTTGTACATTTTGGGGTGTAGATGCTGCCTAAGTATAAAATTACAAAATCAGGTAAACAGATTTTTCTTGGGAGGAAATCTAGAGCTCTTAACATCAGTATAGCAAAAGTTATGCTGCTTTTTCAGTCTATATAACTTCAAGCTGCTGAAACCCATTAAATCAACTCAGTTACCATATTGAAGTGAAGATAGAGGGCAGTAATTATTTCTAAAGCTATCATTTTGTTTGTCTTAAAGCTCTTAGGCTTGTGGACTGCCCAGGTCACAATCTTGGGTTTTAGGCCTGGATCTGCTCCTCTCTGCTTAAGTGGCCTTAGGCAAGCTGCTTAAACTTTTCAGCTCTTGAATCTACAACATGAAGATGTTAAATTAGAGGTCATCTAATGGCCCTTCAGACTCTAAACATCTCCTTCAAATGGGTAGTTAAAAGACAGAGAAATGCTTCTCTACTAAATCACCTTCTTAGAGCTAAGGCACTATGAGAATCATTAAACGAAGAGCTGGAAAAGATCTTTAAAACCACATAGTCCAATTCTTTCATTTTACATAAAAGGAAGCAGATACAGAGAGGTTAAGTGACTCAGGGTCACACAGCTAACACGTCTCAGGCAGGATTTGAATCCGTGTCTTCCTGAATCTCAGTCCATCCATTCAATTTTCCCAGCTGTACTCTTTGTCTGTCTTTCTTCCTTTTCTCCTCCTCCTTCCTTCCCTTCCTCTTTTCCTTCCTTCACCACATCTAACTCCTACTCCCCTCTCGAACTCATCACTAAACTTTTGACAATATTGTAAAGTTCCAGATTGCTAGGAGAAAATACCCTTAATTTTTAGGATTATTACATTTTCCCACCATAGTCTTACTCTTACTGCTTCATCTTGGTGTGGGAGGTGATCATGGGTTCCTAGAGGCTGCCCAGTGGAGCAGTGGAGTTCTCTCAGGTCCTACCAAGCTAGAAAGACCTTGAGTGTGGGTCTAGCCATAGACTCTGTAGGTCTGTCATCTGAGGAACAACCTAGCAAAGTGTGGAGAGTCTTATCACTACATTGATTTGGGGATGATTTTTTTTCTTTTACCTTGGTAATTCTCAAAGAACATCTGCTTGGATAAAGCAGGATTGCAGTCTGCAGTTGCATTGGTGAAGAGAGTACCTATAAAGAAAATTTAGATTTTTGTAGTAATAGTGCTTTGTGGAATTTTACCTATGCTTTACAAATTACAATTTATGTTTACATGTGACAGTTAAATCTAGATGTTTGAGAAGAGAGGTGCCAGATAGGGAATTGAAATGGAGAAATAAGTGAACATGTGGGTCCTTCCGTGGACTCATGATGTAGGATGAGAAAGTAAACAGAGTTCTCCCAGCCACACTGTACTTCTGTTCTGAAGACAAATCCACAGAATCTCAGAATGGAAAGGGACCTCAGAGGCCCTCTTCTCCAACCCCTACCCAACAGATGGCCAGCCAACTTTTGCTTGAAGGTTCCCAGTGAGAGGTAACCCTATTTATCATCTTCTGAGGCAGGCCATTCTACTTTTTGACAAGTTCTAATTGTTAGTAAGTTGGTTTTTTTTAAATAATTGTGTGAATTTTTGTTTCCTTAATTGCAATTTCCAAACCGTATGAGTATTTCTTGTTTTTCTGTAAATAGAAAGTACAACTATTATTGGGGCTGTTAGTCTAGCATAGGTCTCTTATTCAATTAACATGCATTTATTAAGCACTGACTCTGGCCTAGATACTATACTGGGTGCTAGGGATACAGCTGCAAAAGTGAAACAATCCCTGCCCTTCAGGAGCTTATATTTTGTCATGGGAAATGACCTGTACATAAATCTCAGAGAGAGCGTGTGTCCATATCAGAACAAGGGGAAGATTTTTCTATTTTTAAGTAGGTCATAGTATTATAACAGCAGAGGATTTAGAGTGAAAAGAAATCTTGAGATTTTTCAATCCAATCCCCTTATTTTTACACATACAGAAATTGAAACTTAAGAGATTAAGTGACTTGGTCATGATAAGAAAGCCAGTGTATCAGAGCTGGGATTTGAACCCATATCTCCTGCCTGCTAAGTCCAGAACCTTACTGTCTCTTGGTTCTTTAAAAAAAAAAAAAGTTGTCTTGATGTCTTTTGTTTTTATGTAAAAAAATGTATGGATATTTGTATCCTTCTTGAAATTCAGTTCTTCCTTTCTCCAAGTCAGAACAGTTAAGCAGAAAACAACCCATAGAGAGGCCATATATGACAGGCAATGCAGTGTTCTGCCATCATAGTTTCCTGCCTCTCTGCCAAGAAGGGTATTTATTTATCTATTCTCTGGGATCATTACTGATTTTCCTATTACCTTAGAGGAAATGTGAGCCAGGGCATGAAGTAGGTAGGCTCTATTCCTTCCCTCTGCACACTCAGACCTGACATCAGCTTAGCCTTGCATTGCCCCAGGTTCAGAGGCTGCCCATATGTGGCAGGGCTGAACACCTGAGGGGTGATAAGGGACCTCTGTGCTGGGAAAAGCCCCTGATGTGGAGGCAGAAGCTCTGGGTTTGTATCCCAGGGGGGCTGTTTATTACTTAGGTGGCCGTACATCAGTCACTTGGCTCCTTTGGTCCTTACTTTTCCTCTAATCTGTAAATGAGGAGCTGGACTAAATGGCCTTTGAGGTCCCTTTTGGCCTTAGCTCTATGGTCCTAAAACTTTTTAAATGATTTTTTCATTCACGTTTTTGCAATCACCAAGAATATTGTTCTTCTGCACCTGCTTATTGCATTGGACTTGTGTCTCTGAATTAATCAGATTAATTATTGCTTTCTCTAAAAATCCTCCATTACATTCATATAACATGGCTGGTGCAGTCATTCCCCAAGCCATGAATACTCACTTTATTTCTTTCCTTGCTACTGCAAAAAATACTCCTATTAACTATTTTGAAATGCTTTGGACCCTTCTTTCTTGTCTTTTACCTCCTTGGGGAATATGTCCAGGAGCATTAGATTGTAAACTCGTTGAGGGAGGGGATTGTCTTTTTTTACCTCTTTTTTTGTGTGTGTATTCCCAGAGCATAAGCACTGTGTGTGAGGTTCTTAATAAATATTGAATGACTGGGATCCCTAGGTCAAAGTGTGTGACACTTTCTCAGTTCTTTTTTGTTATTTTTGTGAGAAGGAGCCAGGGCCCGGTTATCAACCAGCACAGTGCCTGCTGTGTCCTTGTAACTTTTGTGGTCCGTATGGGAAGACAGGACAGATGCATAAAGAACCTGGTCTATTGTATTTATCACTCTGCCAGATCGTAGGCACTTTGGAATTCAAGTTATTAAATGATCTCTGTTAGGTGAAGTGGTCAGAGAAAGCTTCCTATTCCTTCTAAACAAGTCATGAAGGACAGGACTTTGTAACAACTTGATGTCAGAAGTAATATTTCTTTTCATTCTAAAACTCTTAGGTTTCCACCAGTACCCTTGCTGATCCTGACATTCTAGATGAATAAAATCTGTAAATGAACTTTCTAGTGCCCTTATTCGATTTTAGAGACCTTAATTGTTTCCTCCATCACCCTTAACCTTTTATTTGTGAATAGTCCTTTATATCACTCCTACATAGGGAAGCTACTTTATCGCCTGGATCATTTCTGTTAGATAAAACGCAGAAAAAATCAAACTCAGACATATTTTGTGTTTTATCATCTTTGAAATGCTGACCTTAGTCACATGCCACATGATCTCATTTGGAATCAGACTATTATTACAATCTCTGTTCTGATTTTCTCCACAACCTTAGACAATTCACTTTGAAGTTTCACAGTCCAGTGGAAAGCATACGCTGCTGGAGGTCAGGAGACTTGAGTTGGCCAATTATCAAGTATTTATTGGATGTCTAGTCTTAGTTCTTTAACTAATGAGTTTTGTGTCCTTGGGCAAGTTACTTCTTAGTTCCTGGTCTTACTTTCTACACCTGTAAATTGAAGACAAATCCTTCTCCCTGCCTACCTTAAGCGACTGAGAGCAAAAGGAGTTAACAAGTCAAAGTAATTTTTAAAGACTTGAAGCACTAAATGCATTTTTATAACTCAAATATTGTTTTTAACTTTTACCAGTACAGAGCTGTTGGCTAACACATTACAGAGTTACATTGCTGGGACTGTTATTATTAATAGCTTTTTTTTTGTCAGTAACTCCATTAGCTAGAGCATAGTGCTAATGAGACTAAGGCTAGGGGTTTAAAAATGGGGTGCTTGATTCCTAACTTCCAGGACCTATCTTGCAAATGAGAGTGGTGGCTCATTAGCAGAGTAGATAAGGAAGAAAGAATTGGTCTGGAGAATGTAAACTGCTTAGTAACACCAGCCATATCCTTATTATTATAAAAATAAATTGCCTACCTTATAGGTGGCGGGTCAGTTGCATCATCATTTTGTTCAAAGGACAAAAATTAATCCATAAGCAGCTATTTATTCAGCTCTTGTTTTGAGCCTAACACTGTATGGTACTATAGGGTTCATAAGATACCTAATTCCTTCTCCTCCAAGGACTTTGCTGCCCAGTTGGAGAGGTCATATCACGTGCAGATGAAATATTTAGGAAACAATATTGGTATAGATTGTAAGTGCCAAGGGAATCGGACACAAGAGGATGGCAGGAGATATACATACATATACACACATACATAATATGCACACTATTATTATTCTCAATAAGATATTTTTCTGTAAAAGATAACTACTTACTAATAGGATCATAGATCAAGCTAGAAGGGCCTCAGAGACCATCTCCAGTTCATTCCCCAGATGGAAACTGAGGCCAGTGAAGTTAAATGCCTAGCTCAATCAATGTTCATGAAGAATTTGAATCCAGGTCCTCTTGATTTTAGAACCAACACTCTCTCCACTGCCACCACACCACTGGATGAAGGAAGGGGAAAGAGAGATAGAGTGTAAAAGGTTCAGTATAAATACAAAAGGTATTTAAAGTCACAAGGTTAAAATTAGCTCGTTTTCCAGCTGGGTAAATAAGGAACAGAACATCTGCTAAAGTTCCTTACATTTCCAGGGACAGCAAATAGTTCTTTAACTTTTACTTGGCTATCAATGCAGAACCTAGTACACCAAAAACACCAGACTGAGAGCTCAGTAACACGGACAGCTCCTCTGTTCTCACTGTCCTCTTAAAAGTACTGTGTGCTGAGCACGTAAAATGATGTTCTTTATCCTGCAGACACTGAGTAAATGATTGTTAAGTAATTGAGGGAGTGCAAATAGCTTATATCTCACTCTTGGAAAAATTATTATATCATGAGCACCTGGACCTTGTCCAACTGATTTTCAGCTACAGCTCTCCCAAGTAACCCTCATACTTGTTCAAACACTTCTCTCACTCAGCTGTTTGCTTCATATCGTAGGAAAATTCCACCCTTCCCAAAAAACCATGCAAAATGCTTCTTGGGATGGTAACTTGTAGTTAAGCATGGCAGTCAGCAGCCCATTCTGCTGTAGGCCTGGCTGACGTCTAAAAGCCTGCTTGTCCTTTGGCTGTGGCCTGCAAGAGATGTGCTTGGCATGAAAAGAAGGAAAAAGTGAATGGGTGCTGTAGCACCAGCATGTCTGAAAGGACTATAAAGAGTAATTTATTATCCCTTTTTGTTAGCTGCCACGACATGAGTTTCCTCCTTGGTGGGAGAAGCTGGAATAAGCTCACTACTTACACCCCAGCAGACATGGTCAGGTTTTGGATGGAGTCACTGGGAGCCTAATCACTTCTGTTCTTATTGTTTTGCCTTCATAGAGATTGTTTGTGTCTGTAATGGTCTCTGTGGTTTGCTCAATCATCAAGATGAAGGCAAATAACCACTGTTAGGGCATAAGTGGTGGAGAGGATAGTGCTGGGCCATCCTGCATGCTGAAGACCTTTTTCCATCCTCTCCTTCCCATCTGACATCTCATCCAGATCCCCTGTCATAGCTGGAGCCCAACAGTTGGGCCAGCCAGGCTCTAGTCCAATCTGCTCATAACTGCCGGGTTCAAGTGGTTCAATTCACTTAATTCCTTGATGCTTGGCTGCAGAAGTTAGGATCATAGCGAACTAGAAAGAGCCTTACAGGCCAGCTAGTTTAACTCCCTTATTTTACAGGTGAGTAAACTAAGACCTAAAGGACTTAGGTGACTTGCCCCAGGTCATACAAGGAGTGACAGGCAGAATTTGAACTCAAGTCCTCTGACTTGAGCACTCTTGATTAAAATAGATGTTCTTAAATTTTGAGATTGATTGGGATTTCATTAGTGAAAGATTTTAAGGCCTGGTCTAGAAGTTACTCTCAATTTAATCCCAATTTCAGTTTAGAATTATTGACAATTTTCAAGTAGTTGCAGAAGTATTGATTTAAGCAATGAACTGTTTGAATTTGTGGGTTTTTTTATAGTTTGTAAAATTACTCAGTGAGATGGGAAATATAAGCTAAGGAAGCAGCATGCTTTGAGTGGAGGAGGAAAGGCAAGGAGAAGGAATTGGCAGGAGTCTTCAAAGTCAGTTCCTTTCAACAAGCATTTTTTCTTTTTTGCACTTCCTATCTACAAGACATTGTAAACAATTAAATAATCCCTGCCCTCAAGGAGCTTAGATTCTGTTAGGAAGATAGATAGATCATATAAACAGATGAGTATACACAAAGAATTTGGAAGTAATTTCTAGAGGAGGAGAGCCTTAACAACTGTGGGGTATCAGGAAAGGCCTCATATAAAAAGGGATTCCTGACCTGTGCTTTGAAGGAAAATGGAGGTTCCAAAAGGCAGAGAGAGGTAAGTAAGGAATACAGTACAGTTTCAGCAATGGGGCACAGCCTGTGGAGAGAGATGGGGGGTGGAAAATAGAATACTCTGGGGAACACATGAGTAATTCGCCTGGAATGGAACATGTGTGAGGGGGGGAGTAAAATGAAATAAGGCAAGAAAGGTAGGTTAGAGGCAGACAGTGGAGGGTTTTAAATGCCAGGTTAAAGGGTTTGAATTTTATGCCAACCTCAATAGGGAGCCACAAGATATGTCCTGATAGAGAACCAGAATTTGCCTACACCTGAAATACTGTGCATTTCTGGCAGTGAACCTTAAGTAATAGAGCTGGAAGATGTCCAGAAAGAGGTAACTAGATATGTTGTGCAGTTACCATATGATAATAGAAAAAAACTGCAGCCTTCAGTTTGGAAGGGTATGTCTGCTGAATCATGAATTGAGTTGAGCAGGCATTTATTAAGCACCTGTTCCTTTGTGCAGAGCACCGTACTGGGAAGATGGAAAGTGTGGATAAGACACAGTCTTCCACAGCCTTTGTGAGGCTGTTAAGGGTATGATATCTAGGTAGATACAATATGAAATAATAGACCAGATGTACATGAAGGGTATGAATGTTCATAAAAATAATGAAACATTAGAACTAGAAGATTCTTGTTGAAGCTTGGGAAAGGATAAGGTAAGTACAAATACCAAAATGCTTTACTTTTCCTAATTGGTAGTAAGGACCTTACTGGCTACATGAGCTGAATTACATATGCAAGTATGTAGAATAATTTCATACAGTCACTTTTTAGAGCCAGAAAGAACCTTGGAGGTTATCTAGTTCCGCTTTCTTATTTTTACAAATGAAGAAACTGAGACCCATCAAAGTGGTGAAGTCACATGTCTGAAGTAGTCATTGATTCCAGATCCTCTTGCTCCAAATCGAAGTCTTTATTCGGCAACACACAAAGGGACACTAGGAATATTCATCCCCTCCCATCTTCCCTAACTCTCCAGTAGATTGTCCACTGACCTGTTACTGAGGAAAACAGCTTTACCTTTAGAAATTCTTACAATCTCACCAAACATCCTTTCATAGTAGAACATTGAGCCTAGATGGTGGAGTCTGGCTTAGTATAGCGATATTTATGTTCTTATCTATTCACGGTCTTTCTATTTCTCCAAAACTCGTAAACACTTATGCTTATACCTATGAAACATTGTGGAAGCTGGCCAAGAGTATTCTGGGGTATACTTAAAACCATGCTATGGATGATAGGGTATAAATAATCTCTAGCAGGAAGAAGATAGTCCCAAACATTAGACCAGGAAAGCTGTCACAGTTAAATTCTGTTATATATAGTTGCACGTTGCCCTCAGTGAATGATCTATTCTATCATGAGTTATGTTTTTTTCCTTAGGAATTAATCTGTTTTCTTTTGCTTCTAGGCCAACACATATGAAAGGTATTGGCCATTTTATCAGCAACATGGAGGTCAGTATTTTCCCAAGGAGCATTTGAAAAAGGCTGTTGCTGAAATTGAAGAAATGTGCAATATTTTGAAAATGGAAGGAGTGACTGTTAAGAGGCCCGATCCCATTGATTGGTCTTTCAAGTACAAAACACCAGATTTTGAGTCTACAGGTGAGTGGTATCCTATACTTGGCTTAGTTCATGAAGTTCTGGCCAGAGAGAAGGCAGGGATGGATAACCTTATAGAAATTCCTTCCTACTCTAGCGATCTTTACAAATTGAAGACTAATTTTAAAATCATTTGCAGCCATGAAAAATGCTGGGAACTAGTAAGTGATAGATTTGTACCATATTTTTAAGACCATTCTAATTCAAAGATGTTTCATGCAGAGAAGCAAAATCTTTCCTAAATTCTGCAATTATGGTGTGATGGAACTTGATTTTAGAGAATGAATGATTGAGTTTAAGTCCTGCTTCAACCACTTCCTTACTGTATGACCCTAGTTAAGGCCCTTTCACTTCTCTGACTCAGTTTCTTCATCTATAAAATGGAAATAATAATATCATCAGCACCATGTACTTCAAAGAATTGTTATGAGGAAAATCCCTTTAAACTGTAAAGTGCAGTAGAAATGTACACTCTTAAGAACTACAGCTCTCATTTTAATCAGTTTCACCTGTAGAAAGCGAGGCACGAGGAGCTATCTCCATTTTGTTTAGGAACTTGGAAACAGATGTAGGTATTCTGAAGATGTATGATTATATTTCCATTGAACCTGAAGATCAGAGTTAATATTTTTAATCATTGACAAGCTGTTCCTGCAAATATTTAATTTCATATGTTTCTTTAGCTCATGTGTGAACAAGCAAATCCCATTAATCACTATTATTCTTCCGTTGCATTTAATGGAATTTATTCAGGTTTCTTGTTTCCCTTGGAACAGTGGCCCTTAAATTATTTATTAGGAATGACTTGTCTAACAATTAACAAGGAAATCACAGAAGCAAAGATGTTTGCTGAGCTAGTCTTCTGTTTTATCTAGTTAATGATTTTTTAAGAAAAAAAATTTAGAAATACTGTGTTTCTAGACATCCAGGACACCCCTAGATAAAGAGCTTATTCAGGAATGCTTCTTTAGGAAATTAGTTTCCTCCTTGGCTAACATCACTGCTATATTACTCTTGTGCTTGAGTTAAATATTTTCATTTATAATTCTGGAAATGAGATCAGGCTAATTTGTAATTTTTTTACACACTTACCTGAAGAAACTTACCTTTCTGTATCACAAAAGACATGATGTAAAGAAATAGAAAGCTATAAAATATAAAAAGCTATGTCTAGTAAGACCTGGAGGTAGCGTTAGTCTTATAGGATGTCTCTTTGTAGTAACATAGGATTTAAGACTGAAATGAACCTTAGGGATCATCCAGTCCAATCCCCTCTTGTTAGAAATGAAGTAACTGAAGCCAGAGAGGGGAGGTGATTGCCCAAGATAATACAGGTCCATGTTGTTTTTTATTAATATTTAATGCTTGTTAGTGACTAAACTATTGATCAAGTACATTTCCCTTCATTTTCTAGTAGCTCATGTTTATATTATAGGGCTTTAACATTACCAAAATGTTTTCCTTTCAACAGTCCTTGAAATAGGTAATGTAGGTTTTATCTACAGTGACTTGCCCTGACATGGTTATAACACAGTTAATAAATAGCAGAGTCCACACTTGACCCAAAACTCCTGACAGTAGTTTCAGTGCTCCTTCTATTACATAATAATATGTAGTGCAGGGACTAGGCAGCTTGGTTTAGATAGAGTGCTAGACTCGGAGTCAAAAAGACCTGTGTTCAAATGCTGCCTCAGACACTTCTTAGTCTCAGTGTCCTCTGAAAAGTGAATATAATAATATAATTTACCCATCTCCTGTTAGAGGAATGATAGATTAAATGTGCAAAATCATACACACATTTTTAGATGTGACCAATGTGGGAATTTGCTTTGCTTGGATCTGTGTCTATTTGTTGCAAAGGTTTTGTTTTTCTTTTTCCAGTGGGGATAGGGAGAGAAGAAGGAAAGAAAGAAAAAGTAAATTCTTTTTTTGTTTTTGGTTTTTTGCTTTTTGGAGTGGGGATGTCAGCACAGCTAGTAAGTATTAAGTGTCTGAGGCCAAATTGGAACTCAGGTCCTCCTGACTCCAGGGCTGGCGCTCTATTCACTGCGCCACCTACCCACCCCATAAATTTTTATTAATTGAGAAAAGATAAAAGCACCTACATCAGGTTATTGTAAGAATGCATTTAAAACACCATAAATATTAAAGTACTATTTAAATGTGAAATATCTTCATTGTTGTCATCATTATACCTCTGAGCCTACCCTGGCTAAAACTTTGAAATCTATTTGTAAGCAAAGCCAGGAAAACCAGTAGTACTCTTTTTTTTTTTTTTGGAGGGCAATTGGGGTTAAGTGACTTACCCAAAGTCATATGGCTAGTAAGTGTGTCAAGTGTCTGAGGTCACATTTGAACTCAGGTCCTCTTGACTCCAGGGCTGACACTCTATTCGCTGCGCCACCTAGCTGCCCCTGTAGTACTCATCTTCAAGAAGGAATAATAATACCTTTGTGTTGTGTGTTATACCTATTTTACCTTCTCTGTCACTTATTTGGACGTGATAGTATCACTGGAAGTACTCTATGATTGTTGGGTATTTCTTTGGATTGATGAACATGCTTTTGTGTGATTGTGGGACAATTTGGGGGATCAGATAATAAGAATTTCTCTAGTTGTGTCAAGGATTGTGCTGGATATTGGGAAGTACAAAGACAGAAATCAAACAATCCCTGCCCTCAGGGACCTCATTTTCTATAGAAGGAGACAATCTGTACTTATATAAGGATATACAAACTATGTAAGGTGTGGTGAAGGCACTAGTTGTGGCTGGTGCAGGAGATATCTGAACTAGTCCCAAATGTCTGGAGGACTTCTGGAGCTGATTGTTGATTTGGAGGCTCCAATTTAGAATATAAGCACCTTTGGGGGTAAAGATTACTTCATACTTTGTATTCGTAATCCAGAGGCTTCTAGCACAGTGCCTGGCACATAGTAGATATTTAATGCTTTTTGATCTATTCATTGCTGAACCATAAAAAATTGGGATTTTGATAATACAGAAACAGCAAATTTCATTCAGTACAGGAAAAAATGTAGTGAGATAATTTGGTACTCCAAAATCAAGTTTCTTGCTTGGAAATTATTTTTTAGAATCATCTGTTTCTGGAAATTTGCTGTTATGATTATTTTAAGACTTTTTGACCTTTTCAGGTTTGTATGGTGCAATGCCCAGAGACATTCTGATTGTAGTTGGAAATGAAATCATTGAGGCTCCCATGGCATGGCGTGCACGCTTCTTTGAGTATCGAGCATACAGATCAATTATCAAAGATTACTTCCATCGTGGGGCTAAGTGGACAACTGCTCCTAAGCCCACAATGGCTGAAGAGCTTTATGACCAGGTACTTTCCTGACTTTATTAATGGACCTTTTTCTACATAGCCCATCAGAGATGTATATTCTGCATTTGTGAGTAGGTTCTAAATTGCAGGCTCTAAGATTATTACTTATTTGCTGTTGTTGAAGTGATTTTTCTAGTATGAAATCCAAAACAATAGATTTATGCACAATTGAACTCATTCTGATGACTGAGGGTTCTAGTTAGATCCAAGTTGATAGTTAAAAATCACTGAAAAGTTCTTCCTTCAAATGATTAGTTACAAAAGGTTTTGGTGTGTGGGAATTTTGCTGAAGGGAAGCCCACAGGAAGCTGGTCAGAGCTAACCAGATGGTGGGGGACAGAGGAGCTCAGGCAAGGAGATAGAGAGCTTTGTGAGTAAATATTGATCTTGTTTTGGTTTGTGGGAAGGCTGAAGGATGGCATGGCTCTCAGCATTATTATGGCTTCTGAATATCTTTGGTACTGTGATGGAATCAGCTTACTGGTTTTGGGATTTGGTTTTCTGGTGTCTAAATAAATCCTTCAATGCTATCCTCTATGTGGAGAGTTTGGCATATTTTGCAATCAAACGTCATGCAATACTTGTAGTCACAGTGACCATGAGTGCTGTAAATATTGCATTGGTACTACAGCGTGATAGCTCTCTTCAAGTATTTGAAAGATTTGTCACGTGGAAAAGCATTGACTAGTCTTATTCTGTTTGGCTTCAGAGAGTAAAACAATGAGCACTAGCTGGAAGCTGGAAAAAGGGCAAATTTAAGCTTAATGTGAGAAATTTTATTCCCTAACAATTAGAGTTATCCAAAAGTAGAATGGACTATTTTGTAAGATGGTAGCTCCCCTCTGAGGGGAAGTCTTAAAGCAGAGACTAGATGACCACTTGTCAAGTATGTTATAGTAGGGATTCCTTTTCAGATATGGGTTAGACTAGATGGCTGCTGACCTCACAGCAACTTTCAGAGACCTTCTGCTAAGGAGAAGAAAGAAAGTTATGATTTGTATTGTTGGAGAGATTACCCAGAAATAACAAAATTTCAGACCTTTGAAGTATAGGGGACCCAGAAAACTCATTCTATACAATGTTGGTTTTTAGTCCATGGATGAATAGCGAATTCCTTTTGTAAAAGTATAAAATTACTTCATTCTGGTAATTTCCAGGGTTGTAGCTAACTATTTATAAATCAATGTATGGCTTATGGAATGTGCTGTAAAGGAATCAGTTGCTGACCTTGGCTTCACACCACCTGTCTCTGAATATCAGAAAATTGCTGACTACCCTAATTCTTTTTCCTTGTTCACACAGACACAAGTTTTCCATTCACGTTTTTTCACTTAGTTTCAGAAATGAGTAGCACAGTATATTTCTTAAATAGCATGCATCATGCTAATAGATTCTCAGTTGAGTCCAAATTTAAACTGTATTCTCAGTTGCATTAGTTGCCTTAATTTTCTTCCTTAAAACTAGTGTATTGATTTAGGTGTTATATTGGTTTTTCCGGTTTAGGATTATCCAATCCATTCTGTAGAAGACAGACACAAATTGGCTGCTCAGGGAAAATTTGTGACGACTGAATATGAGCCATGTTTTGATGCTGCTGACTTCATTCGAGCTGGAAGAGATATTTTTGCACAGAGAAGCCAGGTGGAGAAAAGCCATATCTAAAATGCCATGCTTTCTTGTATATTTTGTGTTTTAGCATAAATTGTTAGTCACCTTCTAATGGCAAATCTTGGTAATTTTCTTTCCTCTTATTTTCAGGTAACTAATTACCTGGGCATTGAGTGGATGCGTAGGCATCTTGCTCCAGACTATAGGGTGCACATCATCTCCTTTAAAGATCCCAATCCGATGCATATTGATGCCACCTTCAATATCATTGGGCCTGGTCTTGTGCTTTCCAACCCTGACCGGCCCTGTCATCAGGTAAGAAAGAATTAATGACCCTGGGAATAGCAAATATGACTAGCAGCTGACATAATAGTAATTCAAATAGCATTTCTGTGAGAATTGTGCATTTCTAATTTAATGCGGTTGTTGAATTAGTTAAGATTTCTCTTGATTGTGTTCAAACATTAGATTAATGTCTATTACCATGGCACAGTGGTGTTGGTGATAGTGGGATTCCATTGGATGTTAACATTGGCCATTTGCTTTTGTCAAAGCTTTTAGGTTCATCTGTATGTGTGCACACATGTACTTGTATGCTTTGAGAATTTCTTTTTCCCACATCATAGTCATTGCTGCATAAAGCAATCTACCCTGCTCTCCCTCCAACTATGCCCTGCTTTATAACAAAGAATAATAGTTAAATCAAAGCAGTCAGTACATACAGTAACCAAATCGGACAATGTATTCACCATTCTTCTCTTACAGTCCCCAGTGTCTTCCCGGAGTAGGGGAGAAATGTTTGATTATTTCTTCTCCAGGCCCAATATTAATGATTTCAGTTACTCATAGTTTAGCTTCCATTTTCCATGTTTTCATTTATTTCATTGTACATACTGTTCTCCTGGTTCTACTTACTTCACTCTGCATTGGTTCATAAAACTTCCCTTGTAATTTGAATTCCTCATAGTTATAATTTCAGATGGTAAAATAACATGCTATTAAATTAATATTCCCTAGTCAGCGTGCCTCCATTTTGTTTCCAGTTCTTTACTCATGTTTTTAACAAAGGAAGTGCTATTTAATAATATTTGGCAGCTGAATCACAGACAAGATGATGCCTACATGTCCAGGGCAAATCCCATTGAATAATGGATGTTTTCCCTCTCCACCTGATTGTGACCCGCCATAGCCAACCCTCCCCTGCAGGGGAAGAATGGAGCTGCTGTGGTGGGTGCAGCCAACCTGGGTGGGGGGAGGGGGGAGGGTCCTTTCTCTGATCTCCTGTGGCCTCCTACTTCTGCTCACTGCCCCCTACTTCCAGTTGGGCAGATACATTTATAGGCAGCAGTACAACAGTTTTCCAATAATTTTATGCCACATCACTGCTTATTTCTGCACCATTGGGAAAATAAATGACAAGGTTTTATATTTATTTATATTTATTATATTTATATTTTTATATTTATATTTATTTGCTAGAATTATGCATAAATTCATAGCAGATCATGAAGGGATATATGTCACAAGAATACTGGACATGAGAAGGGACCCCAGAAGCCATCTAGTTGGATATACGTCTAAACAAGAATTCCTTCCATAAGCCATTCAACAATTTGTCGGCTAACCTTTGTTTGAAGGCCTCTAGTGGTGGGGGAGGCTTGCTGCCCCCGAAACAGTCAGTTCAACTTCTGGATAGTATTAATCAGTAGGAAGTTTTTCCTTGACTTGAGTCTTTTTGCAGGTTCTGCAGGTTGCTTCTAGTTAATAATTATCATGATGATAATAACGGACATATATAGCACTTTATAGTTTGCAAATTATTTTTTATATATTGTCATTAGAGCCTTATAACAGCTCTATGAGGGAGGTGCTACTGACTGTTTTCCTCATTTTACATGTGAGGAGACAGGCTCATAAAGGTTAAGTGACTTCCCATGGACCCTCTGGGAGTATCAGACAGAGATGCTTCCTCTCTGGGACCAGGAGAGCAAGGCCTGTCAGAGATTTGAAGAGAGTTATTATGCCCTTCCCAAGTCATCTTTTTCCAGGCTAAATCACCTGTTTCTTCATCTGATCTTAACATAGCATGAACTCAAGCTGCTTCACTATTCTTGGTTCTTCTTCTCTGGAGACTCTACAGCTCAATGTTCTTCCTAAAATGTAGTGCCTGGAATTAAGCACAGCACTCCAGATGCAGGCTGACCAGGGGACTGCGCAGGGGAGCATCACCTGCCTAGTCATGGACATGCCTTAATGTGGTCTAAGACTTCACTTGCATTCTTGGCTTTTCTAACATAAGGTTCCAGCCCACTGAGCTTGCAGCACCCTAAAACTCTGGGTCTGTCAACTCTACTACCTCCATTTTTTACTTATGAAGTTGATTTTTTGAAACCAAGTATAAGATTATATTTACCCCAATAGAGTTCATTTTTTATTTGCTTTGTCCCAAATGTTGTATTGATGGAGCTTAAGCTCATCAAGGACAGCTGTGTGTGTTCTCTTCCTATCTCTCTGCTTACCTTGGTTATCAACTCCTCATTAGCTATCTTTGTTTTGAACTTTCTAGTCCAGAGATTATCAGGTATTCAGTTCTGTCCTCTGTTCAGTTATAATCATTCTATCCCACTCTCACAAGACTACTATCTTTTCTTTGATGTTCCTCCTTTCTCTAGTGTATGATTTGGGGTAAGGGGAGACACAACCTTTTTTTAACTTTCCTGGTCAGCCTCAGTCCTTTCTGAACTAATGCACTCCTGACACAATTCTCACTATCCTTCGCTATGTTTTTGTATTCTCCCTGTGTTTCTTCTTGTCTGTCAGTGTCTTTTGAAATCCAAGTAGGTTAATGAGTTCCTTTTATATCTTTAGAATTTCATTTTTGAGACCTTCTCATCCCTTTTAGGTTTGTTTTCCTCAAAATGTTTATTAGGCCATGAAATCCTATATGCTCCTTTTCTAAACACTTTGAAATCTCTCTTCACTAAATCTGTGATATCTTTCAAACTACTCCTAGCTTTTCCTCTCCTTTATCTAAACTAGAGTGACCACTTCTCTTCAGAAGTTCCTATTCTCTCCACCGTAGGAAACAGCTTCTCCTTGTTGGTAACCCAGATCCAGAACAGAATTGCCCCTTGTGGATTTCACAACCTTTTAAATAATGAAATTAAATGAAAAAAATTACTGAAAAGCTGTTCTGTTCTTGGCAGACAGAGGGTTCTAGCAGATGCCTCCCTAATTGAAGCCCTTTATCATATGATATCATGACTCTAGGCCAGGCTTATAATCTGTTTTCTGAGTTCTTCCCGTATTTTCTCTTTCTGTCCATCTAGTCTGTAATTTACTCTGGTGGCAATATTGCTTCTGTTTCTGTTTCCATTGATTTTTTTCCCCCACCCAATTTCTCTTACCATGTTTTCCCACTTTGGTTCTTAAATATCCTCATATGAGTCTATCTTTTTAATATAGAACACCACTTTAACAAACCCTGCTCTCTATCCATCTTGGTTTCCTGTTCAGGGGTACAACTCTAAATCCTTTTGAGTATGAAGTCTTGATAACCAACCCCTTGTACAACATATCTCATAGCATCAATGTTTAAGATGGATTCCTAAAGTAGGGTGGACTTTGGACTTGGCCTAGGATGTTTGAGTGTGGCATGATGCAAAAGGCATGGCCTGGGGAGTCAGAACCATCTGGGCTTTAGTCTTGGTTCTGCCACTTTTGTCTGTGTAGCCCTGAACAAGTCTCGAGACTCTTGGCTTCCCCATTTGTAAAATGGCAAGAAGGATTGCCTATACTGTCGATCTCAGAGATTGTTGTAAGGGTATAGGTGACATAATATATTTAAAAATCATCGTGTAAACTATGAAGTGCTACGTAAATAGAAGGTATTCTTATGATTTTATGAATAGGCATTGGTTGATAGAAGGGAATCTTATTCAGAAACATTTTTTTCAAATGCATATAACTTGAGTGTTTCAAAGCACAAGAAATAAAAAGTACAAGTTTACCTAAAATGTTAATTAGCATTATAAAGCACCTTAACACTTTCAAACCATATTAGGTCAAATTTTTCTTGCTTTGTAATTTATACAGTTTGTATCATACCCAGCATTATCATTACTCGTAATCTGAATGTTTGAAAAATAACTGTTAAAGACTGGAAATATTGAGATGCCATTTCAGATGAAATTATTGATAAGGGCTGACAGAGGGAAAGAAGTCAAAATCTTTTTGGATTTTTCTTTTAGATTGAACTTTTCAAGAAAGCAGGATGGACTATAGTTACTCCTCCAACTCCAGTCATCCCAGATGGTAAGAATTCCTTTCTATTTTGAGATTAACGCTGGATTTTGAACTTATTTATGTGAAGTACAAAGTTGAGCAATTTAGGAAAATATTTTCCCCCAATAGGTCGTTCTTAGGACTCACTTTATTCTTTTTAGGGCATGAAAGTGAGAAGGGAAAAAAACTGGCCAACAAGTAGAGGAAAATGTTTAAAAGAACATTTAAGATACAGTATTTTGAAATCCAAATGTGTAATTATTAGAGACTGATACATATTTATATTTTTGTAAAGATTGTGAAGAAAGTTCAAAGGCCTCCTAGGGAAAGGAAATTGCTGACTAGCATGGAAGTACTGTCACCTTCTTGTGCTCTTTTCTTGAGAACCTCTGATTTAAGTGGAAATAAGAATGGGTACGCAGACATAATTATTTCATTCTTTTTAGACCACCCACTCTGGATGTCATCCAAATGGCTCTCCATGAATGTTTTAATGCTGGATGAAAAACGTGTTATGGTAGATGCCAATGAAGTTCCAATTCAAAAAATGTTTGAAAAACTGGGTATGTTCAATATGTCAAAATCTTTTTAAAAATTACATATGAAAGAGTTAACTTAAAATGAGATTTTAAGGATTGTTCTGGGTCAGAGCAGTATTTTATTTCTAACAGTGGTACCAAGGGACAAATTGTGGAAGAACACTGTATTTTACTCTTCATGATCTCAATTTTTAAAAAATTACATGTCTTCAAATACATCTCACTTTCCTTTAGTAACCAGTTATTTAAGTTCATAGATAATAGTTCTCTAAACTCTTCAGGGACTGATGAAAACTTTATAGCTTATATGTGGAAACAGCTGTTTTGTAGGTAGCCATGTGGATTGATCAGCTATGTTTAAATGGGGAAAACATTAAGAGCTACTTAAAACTAAATGGAATGGCACTTTAATGAGCTTTTATTAAGCTTTTAATAAATCTTGATAGGAAGCAGTTTTCTTAATGTTCAGTGTGTGAAATAAAGTATTGAGATTTATCTGAGGACACATAACATATTTAAGCTGAAAAGAAAAAAAATCAGACATTTTGATTTGGGTCAGGGTTTATCTTGATTTTTGAAGCTTATGCCAGCTGTTTTTATAGTTTTGAAAGGGATTTTTGAAGGGCACAGGCCTTCATATGGTTCTTAAATATATATATATGTATTTTCCTGTGGGAGTATTGAATTTCAAAGCTTGAGGACTTGAATCTTATAAAACTATATGTGCACACGTTTCTTATGTCTCACAGTTTAAAATATGTTGTCTTTTAATTTTAGATTGAGTCCAAGTCTAGGAGTTCTTCAAACATATTGCTTGATCCCCTTGTTTCTGTCTTAATCAAATATTTGATTCTTTGTGCAGAGATCTTCATTGATTCTCAAGGATACAAAAGCTTATTTTGGAACCCCAAAATGTTATAAGATGCCAAATCCCTGCCCTCGTGGATTCTTCTTTCTTTCTGGGTTTTAATGATGCTGCTCTCTCAGTTCTCCTACCTGTCTGACCATACCTTCTCAGGCATTGCTATATCATTCATCTCTGTCCCATTCCTTGTCTGTGGGTCTGCCCAAGGCTCTGCCATGTTCTGTTTCTTGTCCCATCTCTGCACTTTTCTCTTGGTAATTTTAATTGGCTTCCATGAATTCAGTTACCTCTGTGAAGGTTACTTCCAGGTTTATATATCCAGCTATGCTTTCTGTCCTGGGCTTGAGTTCCAAATCACAACCCACCTATTAGACATTTCATGTAAGCACCTCCACCTCAGTGTGTTCAGAACAGAATTCGTTATCTTTCCACAAAAAAGTTAATCCGTCTTCCTAACTTCCCTGCTTCAATCAAGGGAACCACTGCCACCCAGCTGCCACATCTTGTCACTTTTATCCCTGGCATCATTTCTCACACTCATCTCCTCCTCTTCATTCAGAGGCACTGCCCTGGGTCAGGCCTTTAGTACCTTTCTTCCATTATTCCCTTCATGGGCTCCACAGTCTACCTAAAATGACATCTTTACTAGCTCTTACATACAGCATCCCATCTCCCATCCTGGTGCCTTTTCAGAGGCTGTTGCTGGGGATACATTCCCTCATCACCCCTACATCTTAAAATACTTAGCCTTCTTCAAGCTCAGTTCAAGAGCCTCCTCCTCTAAGAAGCTTTTACGAATAACCTGCTGGTAACTCCTCTCCAAAATTATCTTATAGGGGCAGGTAGGGCAAATCCAGCCTCAGACACTTACTAGCAGTGAGACCCTGGGCAAATGACTTAACCCTGTTTGCCTCAAAAAAAAAATCACCTTGTATTTACTCTGTGTATATATGTGTGTATGTGATTCCTGTTTTTATCTGTTATTTCTCTTGATATAATAAAGGCTTCTTGGGGGCAAGGATTAAGGGTTTTAGGGAACTGAATTTCCCTACATTTTTTATTTAATTTATAAATTTATAACATATAAAATTATAAATTAGGAAATAATTTCCCTAGCACATAGTGAATATTTAACAAATGCTTGTTGAATATTTATTCCTAATTTTATTTCTAATAATTTAAGCCTTTTAAATGGGAAGCTTAACAAGTAACTTATAAACCAGTCCAAAGTCTACCAGTCAAAGGTTGTTTTTGTCGTTTCTGTCTTTTAAAGGAGATATCACTATTTTCCTATCACTTGTAATATTAGTCTGTTTCGGACTGAATCAGGAAGAAGATATATATATATATTTTAAAAGCTAATTTCCCTTTTCCATTTTCAAAGCCTATTCCCATCCATCAAGATGCAATCCAAGTCTCACCTCAATTTCTCTCTACTTGCTGTACTTATTGCCACACGATTTTATCACCTTGTTGTATGTTGTCTTATTCTCTATTTTTTATGTAGATCTTGTTTCTCCAGTAAGTTTATCTAAATGCTCAAGGGACATGTTGGATATTTGGTAGTTAGTTGGCTAATAAGATGTTTAATGAACTTAGAAATCATATTTATACCATGGCATTCCTCACACACTATTTTGAATTGTGAATATAAAATTGAACAAAACTATAGCTTTTACAGTTTTATGTATCTTTTGCAATATAAGGTAAGGGCAAGTGACTAGAAAAAAATTAAATCAGTCAAGATTAATCTCCTGGGGCAGCTAGGTGGTGCAGTGAATAGAGCACTGACCCTAGAGTCAGGAGCACCTGAGTTCAAATTGGACCTCAGACACTTAACACTTATTAGCCATGTGACTTTGGGCAAGTCACTTAACTCCAATTGCCTTCCCCCCTCCAAAAAGCAAAAAAAATAAAAGATTAATCTCCTTCCATATTGGTATGTATATTCTCTTCTGAATTTTTCTGATATGTAAATAAGAAAGGCAGGTGTGGTTTCTTTATTCTATCTGTTGTGAAGGGCAAGTGATTTGCCTGGGGAGTGGGATAGGGAAGGAGGAGTGAGGAGGGGGAAGATAAGCATTTAGGAGGATAAAGTTCCTACTACATGCCAGGCACTGTACTATTAAGCACTTTTTACAAATATGTCTCATTCGATACTAACAGCCCAGTGAGGTAGGTACTATTAATTCTCTCTATTTTACAATTGAGGAAACTGAGACAAAGAGAATAAATTGCCCAGGGTCACATAGCTAGTAAATGTTTTGAGGTTGGATTTGAATTTGAGTCTTCATGATTCCAGGCCTAGCACTATACCCACTGTCTCTTAGCTGCCAACGTATATTTTAATGGTAGACTTAAAAAAACAGGATTTCTACAATTTGCAGCCTTCATTTGTAATTCTCTATCTAGTAACATACAATATCTTGTTTAAATCTTGTCTCTGTTTTCATGCAGGTATTTCAACAATTAAAGTTAATATTCGTAATGCCAATTCATTGGGAGGAGGTTTCCATTGCTGGACCTGTGATGTCCGTCGCCGTGGCACCCTGCAATCCTACTTTGACTAGAACTGGCCAGATGAGTGGTGGTGGCTTCTTAGCTTGAAATAAGCCTAGGAAGCTTAGGTGTAAGCTTCATTTTACTGCTAAAACAAATGCATGAGCTAGCTATATAGTGCTTTAAGCAGTCATGTCCTTAACTGGAGTCTTGAACCTAGTTTATTCTCACTCTCTTCCATTAAGGGAAAAAACTTAATTGCTAAGTCTTTGGGCTGACTTTTGGAAACACTTTATTTCTTCTCCTGAAGTCCTATTTATCTTGGCTTCAAGTGTGAAAATGTGACAAAATGTGTTTCAAGACAAAGGTTAGCTGCTAGAATAACTTGGCCACTAATGTTTAACCATCTACCTCTGTTTATTTTTCTATCCAAAAGGCAGCTTGAAGTGATAGCCCTGAATTTAACATTCTTTTTTTTTCCTCTCTGTTAAGTAGTGTTGTAATGTTGTAATGCCACTTTTTTTTTCAAAATAAGAAAAGTACTTAAGTACTCGCATTTTAAGTGGTACCAGATAACTGCCTCTTTTTCTAACAGTATTTTGATTAATTTTTTAAGATAAGCTAAACTATGCAAACATCAAAGGGAATTTCCCAGGAATTTTGCTAATATTCTCATCTCAACATTCATCATTAGTGTTATTTGCTTCTAATAACATTTTTATATGACTCACCTCATTTCAAATGAAATATTTTGTCCACATTTCCTGTTATTTCTAAGGTTCTTACAGAAATATTCAATGCAGCGAGATATAATTGTAATTTCCCATCTCTAATTTTTTGGTGTGTTCAGTAGCTATACACTACTACATCTGCAAATTTCCTTTCTTTGGTAAGTTAAGATTTGTTTACGTGAGTGCAGATTCTTTAAAGCAGAGCTGAGAAGTAAGAGCATTCAGTAATTAATGGAAAAAACCTACATATATAGTATGACCTGGTTTTAATGTTGGACACTAGACATGTATTTTTTATCCTAATAAAAATTTTTGTGTTCAAAACAAATGTTGTGCTTAACTTGGCATTGGCTGAAACGTTTAAAATACAGAAGGATATATAGAGACTGGACTTCTGATTCAAAACTGAATATTAGGTTCTAAAGGTATAATATTGACAGAGTAATTAGAATAGAATAAGCCTAATCAGAAATTTTATCTGCTTAGGAAATACTAAACTCACATTACTACTGGTATATTTTTTATGATGAATAAGCCATGAAAGCCTACCAACCAGAGGGTTCTGACTTCTCAATTCTTTTCCATTATGGAAGGAGGCTCTTCAGTGGTGCCCACAGCATAATGGGGGTCAGAATAGTGCCCTGCAAACAGGAAGCACAGCTTCCTACAGACTGTAGCTGGAGCTCAGGAGGGGCACCTTCCAGGTTGGCAGGAAGTATGATTAAAGAGCTGGCAGCAATTGGTCAAAGTTTCCATACTGTACTCCACACCTTCCCAGAGACCAGAGAAGGAAGAGGGGTTATTGATGTTGAGGATGATGCTGAAAGAAAAAGTCAGAATCTGCTTGGGCTAGTACTTAGAAACAAGAAAACAGAATCAACATATAAAGAAGTGATAGACATTAAACCCTGTTCCCTATCATGCCAGTAGCCTACTTATCCTGTCCAGCCCATACCTGACACAACCTCTTAATTCATTCAGGCTTCCACCAATAAACAGGAAGAAAGGAACAACATGGGCCAGAAAGGATCTCACCTGTTCTCTTTATGGCTTAAATGCTGCTCCCTGCTACCCTCTGGTAACTTAATTCTTCTTCTCCTGTGGTTCTCCTTCCCCAAGACACTTGTATTCAAAGGAGTGCTATAGTCTTGAAGGTTCTCGCCTTTTGAAAAGTTCCCTGCAGCAAACATAGTTCTCCTAGTTTGTGGTGGGTAAAATTTGTTTTGTTGAAAAAGAAAACACAATTGGCCTCAGCCCCTTTGGGGATACAGAGTATTCCTGAGGAAAGGCAATAGAAAAATAATGATAGAGAGTGATGCTTGAATTTTACTATGTTTTTTTACCCCTTTTGTAAACTCCTCAAAGACAGAGGCTATAAGCATTTCCTCTATAAAGCCTAGTACAGTTTACACAAACTGGTTCTCCAGAAATGTTACTGATTGCTTCTCCTTGGGTACTGGTTGACCCCTTTCTTCTCAGTAACCAATTGACTTCTCTTTATGGCATATGGGTTAGATGGATCAAAATAGTATCTCTTGCCATGGATCAAAAGCAGCTTTGATAAATGATCCCATTTCTTGTGGAAAGATGGAGGAGAGGTACATACCTTCTATACAAGTATTGACAAGAGATACACAGGATCCTGTGAGGAGAGCACTTATCACAGTGTTTGGGAAAATCACTTTTCCGGTGGGGCACCATCGAAGCTGCAGGAGCAGGAAGAGACGGAAGAAAGGATTTTAATGTGATTAAATAAATACAATAGATGTTCAGACTTCTCCCAGAAGAAACATAACTTAAAATGCAAAATGGCATTTTAATTCTGTCCATAGTCAAATCATATACAATTCGTATATATACTAAAGTAAACCTCTTATTTCCTTATCCACTTTCAAGGTTTAATTGTTCTGAAAAGAAATGACATCTGGGATGTGCTTTCTTAGACTCAAAATCCTTGGAAGGGGAGAAAATTTTATCTGCTTGTCAGGCAGACGTTTCCCTTGATCAGTGATTTAACTGGTAAAGGCAACTACAATATGTGATCTTCTGCGGGTGAGGAAATGTCCTCTAGCAATGCAGGTGGGCACTGTGAGGTTAAGGGAATTGCCCAAGGTTGGCATATGTGTCAAGACATGGGACTTGATCATAGGCCATTTCTCCATCCCCTGCGTGCCATACTGCCTCACTCACATTTTCTCCTAAAATGTGCTTTTAAAGTATGTTAAGGACAGGGGTCTAGCTGCTTTTAAAAATCAACATGTTTGTGAACTAGAAGTCTATTAAATCCACCAAGAGAATCAATGAATGTGTTTAATGAGTTAGTTTTTCAGTGTAAAAGAGAAACAAGCTTTTGCTTCAAAAGAATGAAAAGGTCGTCCAATGAAGGAAAACCTTGCCTGAGCAAATGACACTCATGGGAGAGTTGATACTAGCAAACTCAGGCTGTTCTTATATTTTTCTAACTACGGAAAAGTAATGATTCAGGAACCCTTAGTCCTCAGAGACCTTTAGAGAACATATGACCTAAAGCTGTTCTTGGGAAAAGAAAAGGAAAATGTGGATGGGATTCTTTCACTGGAGTAATTAAAGCTATAGGAGAAGAAAGCTTAGAGATTTTTGTTAATGGGCTTTTGGAGAACCTACACTGAAGAGATTTTCTTTTTAAAGCAATTGGGGTTAAGTAACTTGCTCAAGGTTACACTGCCAGGTGTTTCTGGGTGGGTGCTAAGTGTCTGAGCCCGGTATTCGATCTTCAAGTCATTCCAACACTGGAGCTGGTGTTCTTACTCATTGTGCTACCTGGCCGCCCCTACTGAAGAGATTTTCAGTTATAATAGTTGAAGACTGCTGAGTAAAGGTACCTATTGTGTAAGTTGTTCTTTTAAACTTATTCTATGTTGTCTTTGTAAATATGCTAGTTTCATTATGCTTCATTTTTTATTTAGTTTTTAATAGCTATGTTTTAACTGAGAAAATTATCCCTGAATGGAAAAGCATGCTAATTAATCTCTGCCTCAATTAAGCCTGGATATTTAGACTGCGATAAGACACTATATACCACTCTCCATCTGTTGATAGCTTATACAGATTGTATTAATAATAATCTTCATATAGCATGACATAATTTGCAAAATGCTTTATCTAGTTAAATCACTCGAACCTCATCATATTCCTGCAAGGTAGGCAAGGTAAGCATTTCAATCCCCATTTCACAGATTGATGTTCCAGAACATTAGGGGACTTACCCAGAGTCACTAATGGCAGACTAAGATTGGGACCTGGGCCTAATGGCTCCAATCAGCTGGTGTCTCCACTGTAGCTGCTTTCCTAGAAAATCAAAGGATTCTAGAAAGTCATTGGTGCTGACTGAAACCTCCAGTGTAGTTGCAGGGATAGGGAATGACCTATGATCACTTGGAGCAGGGAGTTCCTGGGGAGGACTTTCCTCTGTCTTCGACTTGGAGAGTTGTGGAGGAAGTGGGTGGGGCAGAGGGGTCTCAGTGTGTGGCAGAGGCAGGACTTGAGTCCAGGCCTCCAAGGCCAGTTTTCTGTCTAGGACACCAGATTGCCTCCCATAGCTAATTCCTTTCTTCTCAGTCATTTCCTCACTTTTAGCAATAAATCTCATAAATGTTCTTTTCTTCATCTGAGAAAATTTCTAGGATTTTAGAAAGCTTTTTTTTTTAAAAAAATCAGAGATCCTCTCCAAATCACCAAAGACACTGCACTTCAGGGAGACAGAAGCACTTGCAGCCTTACACCAAGAGACCCACATCTTTCCAAGGTCCCAGTCAAATCTACTAGAGGTCATGGGCCTCCTGAATGTCAGAGATGCAAAGGTCTATACTTCCAGGTACCCGCCATCAGAAGGCAAATGCTTACTCCGCATGTAATGTTGTAGCTGGGCACATTTCCATCTCCTGCCATCTTGAGATGCAGAGGTTCTGTGCTTCTTGAGGCAGCTAGGCGGCACAGTGTACAGAATGCTTTGCCTGGCATCAGAGGAGAGTTCAAATTCATCCTCAAACACTCAATAGCTGTGTGATCCTGGGCAAGTCACTTGACCTCTATTTCCTTCCGTTTCCTTAACTACAAAATGGGGGAAATAATTGCACCTACTTTTGGGGTTGTTAGGATCAAATGAGATTTGTAAAGCACTTAGAACATTGCTTGGCACATAGTAGGCTCCACATAAATGCTTACTTATAAGCACATTTCCTCTCCCCTTTTCCCTTTTCTAGAACTTAAAGATTGGGAGCTGAGGGTCTGTTCTATACACAGGTCTTCTGGATGTGCCTTGTGTCTAGGCCATCTTGGGACGATGCGCATATTAAGCATTCTTTGGGACTGGTGCTAAATGTGAGTTCAGTCTGACATGTTCAGAAAGAATTTCCTGCTGCCTCCAACTACTGGGGTATATTCTCAGCAACCAGCTTTGGAAACTGACACTTCTCTCTCCATAATGACATCTGCTTAGTTATCAGAATCCCAGAGTTCCTAATCATCTGGTTTCCCCCAATTTCTTAGGTGTGAGAGGCAGACTACCGTGTTTCCCTGATAATAAGACCTATCCCGAAAATAAGCCCTCCCCTTACTGTGTAAGATTCCTCTAAAATAAGCCCTCCCCAGAAAATAAGCCCTATTGAGATTGCTACTGTAGTGAAGGTGATCTCCTGCGCTACACGCTACATTACGGTACCCTCTGTATGCACCGTCCCTCCCCTCCCCCCGGGTGAAACGCACGCCGCGCTCCGAGCTGCATCCAATCAGAGCTGCAGCAGTGAGCATGTCATCCTGTTCCTCCCCAGTGATTTGCTTATTGAATAAAGGTCCATTTTTTTGTTCACATTTACCTGTTTATTAAAATTGCTGTCAATGTTCATTAAAATAAGCCCTCCCCTGAAAATAAGCCCTCTGGTGTTTTTCTGTCCAAAAAAATTAATAAGGCAGTGTCTTATTATCGGGGAAACACGGTATAACCGGCTTCTCTTATCCCTGGGATTCAGAATCAGTATTGAATAGGGTTAAAATCCTTTCCCTTGGTACCTTCCCTGTACTTTCATTCCTGTTCCCCTCAACCCTATCTTCCTACAGTTCATATTTGCCTCTCTATTCCCTCTGGAATCTCCACTCCATAAAGAAGCTTTATCTCAACCCTCTGATTATCATGAAAATATGGCTCCCTCTAGAAGATATAATTCCACTTGTATACTATATGTTTCTCTAAATCTATTTAAACTCTGAACTCTAGTTCTGCATTATCAACTACATGTTGGACAGCTCTGCCTGGAGGTCCCACAGGCATCTTAAATTCCACCTGTCCCAAACCAAGCTTGTTCTGCTTCTCTCCAAATCCATCCCTTGTCTAAACTTCCTGCTTCTTTTAAAGACACCACCATCCTTCTGCTCACCTAGGTTCACAATCTCAGAGTTGTCCTGGCCTCTTTCTTCCCTCTTCCTCACCCCATACTCAAGCAATCATCAGGACTTATGAATTCCACCTCCATAGTATCCTGTAAATTCTTTCCCTTTTATTCACTCACATGGCTACCACTCTAAACTACTGCAATAGCTTCCTAACTGTTCTCCCTCTTTCCCATCTCTCCCATCTCCAATTCTTCCTCCACACAAATACCAAATTAATATTTGTACAACACAGGTATCTTCTTGGCTCGGGAATATACAACGACTCCCTGTGGTTTCTGGGACAAGATACACCCTCATCAGCTTGGCATTTAAAACTCTCTACCATCTGGCTGCATTCTTTCTTTCTAGTCTCTCCCTACTATGTTTTTGCCCTCTACCTACTATGTTTCAGGCAAAATGATCTATTGGTTGTCTGTTTAACTTGATCCTCTGTCATCCATCTCTGTGTCTTCACATAGGTACCCCCTTGTGCCTGGAACATGCTCCCTCTCCTATCTTCCCTCAAGCCTTCATTCAGGCACCACCTCCTCAAGAAAGCCTTTCCACGTTTCCATCTGTTGTTAGTGCCCCTTTCTCAAATTATCTTTTATTTACTTATCTCTGTCATATGTTGTTACCTCCTCAGTAATATTCAGGTCTCTTGAGAAAAGGCATTTTTTCATCTTGTCTTTGAATCCCCAGAACTTAGCATAGCACCTTGCATATAGCAGACACTTAATGTTTGTTGAGCTAAATTTTTTATATCTAAAGGATGTTTTCAATACTTCCAACTTTATCATTCCATTGTTCTCCACTATATTTCAATATGACATGCATGATCTTAATTCTGTAGATAGATGCCACAGTAAAATTGCCAGTTAGCTCTTTCATCCCTCTCTTTCAAGATCCTATAAATGTTTAGGAGGAGTTATAGTAGAGGATTGGGAAATAAAGAATATATTTATTTCACTTACTCAGGCCTCCTAATATGATCACAGTAGAGCCCAGGTTGGCAAATCCACAAGGAGCAAAAGTTGTGATGATTTCTGCTCTCACATGAAAAAAAAAAATGTAGGAGAAGCACTGAATAACACTGGTGTCCACACCTGTATAGAACCTAGAGTTCCTGGTCTTTCCATTGTAAATATGGATAAGCAACCTTGGACAGACACAAGCTGTGTGGGAAAACACAGGAGTAAGTGCTCTTCTCTTCAGTGGCATAAGAGAGCAGGAGCCCTTAGGTTTCTTTTGTTTCTCTGTTCAGGTCTCTGTGAATATTTCAGACTGATTTTTTGGCATTTAGAGAAAAAGTCAAAGAAAAATAGCAATGGAGATTATAAATGTCAGCAGAATATTAAGCATTCTAATTCTCTGGAAAACTCAGAATTAAATATTGTCAACTAAAGAGTACACAATCAAGTCTGTGGATGATCCTGACTTTTTCTTCTACTGACCTTTCCCTTCAACTTACTTTTTAAGTTATGTGACTGCTGACAGCACCTTCACCAGGTGACAGAACAAGGGAAAGAGCTAAAACTAAAATTAGTCAACTTTTTTCCTTGTATCAGGTTCCTTTTAAATAGTGTGATAGGGAGGCTAGGTGGTGCGGTGAATAGAACACCAGCCCTGGAGTCAGGAGGATCTGAGTTCAAACCCCACCTTAGATACCTAACACTTACGTGTGACCTTGGGCAAGTCATTTAACCCCAATTGCCCTGCCTTCCCCTCTTCAAAAAAAAAAAAATAAGTGACAAGTGTGATAAAAGTATTAGTTAAAAACTGACATTTCAGGGTAGATAGAGAGATCTAACTTTATGCTATCCCTGTCCAGCAGAGTTCATCATTAGTACAATATGGAATAGGGAGTGATAGAGTCCTAAGATATAGGTTCATATCTTCATTCTGTGCTATGGGACCTTGGGTAGCCACGTTACTTCTTTTTTTTTTTTTCATTTTTCAAATGTTTTATTAACTTCTGATTTACATCATTCATTTCCGCCAGATTTTGAGTTACAAATTTTCTCCCCGTTTTTCCTCTACCCACCGCCCCAAAATAGCAGTCTCACAGGATATCCCCTCCTCCAATCTGCTCTCTCCCATATTTTCTCCCATATCCCTTTCGACTTTTCCAGTAGGGCATGGTGGATCTTTATGCCCCGGTGCCTGTATATCTTATTTCCCAATTACATGTAAAATAGTATTAATAATATATATATATATATACACACATATTTAAACATTTGATTTTAAAACTGAATTCCAGATTCATTCCCTTCCTCCCTTGTCACCCACCCTTACTGGGAAGATAAGCAGTTCAGTATAGGTTGTACATGTGTGGCTAATGCAAACAATAACATACGTATATTCACTGAATTAACTTTTCTTATTTACATACTGTAATCTCATGGAGGCTTATATTTTTAGGTTTCTTCCCCTTTTCCATTGCATCAACCAGGAGTGGGGAACCTGCAGCCTCCAAGCCACATGTGACCTTCTAGGTCTTCGGGTGCAGCCTTTTGACTGAGTACAAGTTTTACAGAATCAAATCCTTTTAAGCAGATTTGTTCTGTGAAGTTTGGATTCAGTCAGAGGGCCACACTAGAGGACCTAGAAGGTCAAATGGCCTTGAGATTGCAGGTTCCCCACCCCTGTCTCAACCTAACGTGGCAGTCTGCATTCTATCATCAAGAAGGACAAGAGATGGGTAAAGATGGAAAGAGGAGGTGTGATGGTAACAATCCCTCTAAACTCCTGACACAATGGTCTCATGCTCCTGACTTTAAGAGGCTCAATCTACTTCTTTTCCTTTTATTTCAGAGTTGATTTTTGTTCAGCAAACAGTAGTATTTCCTTTACCACTAATATTATTACCTTCTGGATAAGGATAAGGAAAGGAATGCTTAGAGGTCAGATATGTAAAATGATGGTGGGAAGCTCTGAATTCATCAGCTTTCCTTTAATTCTTCCCTCTGGCTACCTCTCAGCTGCTCAACTCTAGTTATTTGCTTTCTAAGCTTAAGACTCAGATGCATCCATGATTACAGATGGACAATTCATTATTTTGTATTGTTTTTAGTATTGTCTTTTTGCGTTTGAAAAACAAATGTGTTAACTGCATTAATGCCTATTAAATATAATTTTTTAAAAACACACCAATAATGTATCTCATAGAGCTTCTGAGAATTGAGTGAAACTTCAAGCATATCCTAACAACTACCTTCTCAATTTCTAAACTGAACCGTGAACTTTCATGTCCCGGCAATAAACCAAAGATTATTTAGATTGGTGGTGGTAGTGGTGGTAGTAATTAAAGAGAGAGCTAGAAAAACATACACACAAATTATTCAGGATAGATTATAGGGGTGGGGAACCTGGGGCCTCAAGGCCTCAAGGTCCTCAAGTGCGACCCTTTGACTGAATCCAAACTTCACAGAACAAATCCCCTCAATCAAAGGATTTGTTCTGTAAAACTTGAATTCAGTCAAAAGGCCACACCAAAGACCTACAAGGCCACATGTGGCCTTGAGGCTGCAGGTTCCCCACCTCTGGATAGAACAAAGTTAGGACTTGCCATTTGTACAACTTTAAATGAGATCCAACTGGGTGTGGTTGTGGGGAGAGGAGTAATAATTCATCCTCTGTATTACCCACTATATAAGGCCTACATGGTAGAGAATAGACATTAAATAACTGAAGAAAACAATTATTGGTAAAACCTGTGGACAGAACAAGGCACCATAGATCTGGAGTTTGGTCAAAGACAAATGTATCTTGTGCAATGCCTGAGAAGGTTCATCAAACCAAGAGCTATATGCAATTTAAAGTCTTTAACTTCAGGTTTTTGCTGAATCAATTGGTCCAAGTGACCATAAGTTTGCAGGCTTCAAGCTCTATTGGCTCTCAGTTGAAAATTGATGTGTTTTCCCCAAAGAAAATTCTTAGTAGAATTACTAGGAAGTTTAATTGTACACAAAAATATGGGAAGAATTTCCATATGCCCTAAAAAATCACATAGTTATAGAATTGGGATAGATTTTATGAAATCACCTTGTTTTAGAGCTGCTGTGTAGTACAATGGAAGGATCATTGGATTTAGAGTCAGAGGACTTGGATTTGAAGCCTGGCTCCTCTGTCTACTCCCTATGAGACCTATGCAATTCATTCAACTTCTCTGGACCTCACTTCCCTTTCTATAAAATGAAGGGCCTAGATGATCTCTAAGGTTCTAGCTCTACAGCTATGGTTTTAGGAAACCCAATGGTGTTAGGTGACTTGTTCAAGATTATAGCTCTAGTAATTGATAAAACTGGGCAGTCAGGTGGCGCAATGGATAGAGTGCTGGGCCTTCAGTCAGAACAACTCCTCTTCCTGAGTTCAAATGTGGCCTCAGACACTTAGTAGCTGAGTGACCCTGGACAAGTCACTTAACCCTATTTGGGACATGTTGAGTTGGCAGAGTTGATTTTACAAAGCCTCCAAAGTCAATAAGAAACATAATTTCATGGGATACTTGGTCATCTAGCTTTGCAGTCCTCACCATGAACATAAGCAAACAGAGCACTCCAAATATAATTGCAACTTATGCATCAACATCCATTTCAGAAGATGAAAAAGTAAAAATAATGGAAAAACTTTGTGAGATCCCTCAAAATAAATGAGCATTTGCTTGGTACTTGGAGACTTCAATACAAAGCACATAAGGACTACAAAAATTAAGTTAGAAAATATTCAGGATTAAGAAATAAAAATGAGCCTATCCTTAATATGGCCATGGCCCCACTAAGACTGATCCAGTGGCCCACACAGATTATTCCCAGAGCATCAGGCTAGTCATCAATTCCTAAAGTCCTTGAAGAACATTAACAAGATCCCAGATTACATAGAGATCAGCATCAAAGCAAGATTCATTATTCCTTCTAGAAATGCACAGAGTCTGACCTCTCACAATACCAATTCATGAAGACTGGAGAGAGAGTAAACAGAAAAAATATCAATGATAAAGAAATATCATGGAGGCCATGGTCTCTCAAAAAACAAATCCAGAAAATGAGAATAACTCCATATTATCCACAAGCAAAAACTTAAAGAAATTCACAGATATGCCAGAAGCTCTACTGGAATTCTTGGAAGAAATGAGGAATCTTAAAATGATCATATGGATGAAATACAAGCTCTAGAGGAAAGAAAGAGAAAGAAAATGAGAGCTCTAGAAGAAAGAATTAGAATAGATTAGGACAGAAATAGACTTTACTCATTTAACAAACTCTTGGAAAATCAGATTGGATCATACAGAAATCAGTGACTCCATGAGATGAGAGGAATACTAGAACAAAATTTTTTAAAACAAAAAATATCAGAAAATGTAAGGGACTCTTATTAAAAACAACTGACCTAGAAAATAGATCAAGGAGAGAGAATCTAAAAATCATTGAACTATCTAAAATTAATAATTTTTAAGGCCTAGATATCATATTTCAAGAAATTATTAATTTAATGACCAGACCTATTAGAAAGGAGAAGAAAACATAAAGACTCTACCAATCACTTCCTAAAAGAAACTCCAAAATGAAAACACTGAGGAACATCAAAGCTAAAATCCAGAGCTCCAGAAGAAAGAAAAAATACTACAAGCAGCCAGAAAGAAAGAATTTAAATATAAAAATATAAAAAAATTTTTAAGCATAAAAAGTTTAAAATTATATAAGTATAAAAAAGTATATCCATATTCAAGATCATACAGGACTTGGCAACTACCAAGATAAAGGAAAGGAGAGCTTTTAATAATGTATTCCAGAAGGCAAAAGATAAAGGATTACAAAAAGAGGAAAAAACTATCTAGCAAAGAACACAAAGGATTTGCTACAGAAATACATTAAATTTGACATGGAATCTGACAAAGAAAGGGAGAGGGGAAAGAAAGACTAAGAAGGAGAACAGTTTTGGGAAGAGATTAGAACAAACTCAGTCTTTCAAGAATAGATTGTGAAGCACAGAATAAAGAAAAAAAGTGAAGAAAAGAATCTGTGATTGGAGACTGGGTGAGAGAAAAAGAAGAGAAGTGGAAGAGAAACAGATTTCATCAAAAACAGATCATTAATATGGAGCACATTCCTTCTTTCTCAATATCCTCTTCTTTGTAAAAAGAAGGGGAAGCAAAGAAAGGGAAAATGTAAAAGGAGAGACTAGAGGGAAATACGTAATTAATCTTAACCATGGATATGAATGAGATGAATTCACCCATAAAATGGAGGAGAATTAGAAGAATGAATTAGAAAATAGAATCCAATAACATATTATTTTAAAGAAACACACTTAAAAGAGAAAAGTTTACAAGTTAAAATAAGAGGATAGAGCAAAATCTATTATGCTTCAGGGAAATTCAAAAAAGCAACAGTAAGAATTATAATTTCAGACAATAATAAAAAAAAGACACTATAAAAAAAAGAAACAGAAAAGCCATATTATGCTTAAAGGCACTAAGACAATGAATGTCAATACTTATCATAGACATACCAAATGGCATAGCATCTAAATAGCTAAAACAAAAGTTAATCAATTTGCAGAAATAGTAAAACTCTAGTAAATTGGAAATCTCAAGGTAACCTCAGATCTATATAAATCTAAAAAAAAGTAAATAAGAAAAAATTAAGGACCTGAATAGTATTTTAGAAAAGTTTAATATGATAGATCTCTGATGATTACTAAATGAGAAAAGAAAGGAGCACAGTTTTTCTCAGCTGTGTATAACATCTCTACAAAAACTGGCTCTAAACTAAGGCATAAAAAAACCCTAAGAAACAAATACATAAAAGCAGAAAATGTGCTGATCACAATGCACAATGAATTATATTCAATAGTTTTTGAAGAAAGGATTGAAATTTAATTGGAAACTAAATAATAATTCAAAAGAATTCATGTCAAATAACAAATTATAGAAACTATAGAAAACTTCATCAAAACAAATTATGAGACAATACATCAAAACTTTTGGGAAGCAGCCAAAGTTGTTCTAAAGGGAAATTTTATACTTATAAACACTTTCATCAACAAAAAAGAGAAAGGCTAGATCAATGAATGAATTGGATAAGCAACTAAAAAAGAATTTAGAAAGCCAACACATTTATAAAAACCAACTAAACACCAAAATAAAAATTTTGAAAATCAAAGACAATATTAAGAAAACTGAAGGTTAAAAAAAGTTCCACAATGAATTGATAAACAAAACCATAAGTTATTTGGAAAAAATAATAAAATGTGTATTAAGAGAGGAAAACCAAATTGTCAGTAAAAAAAATAAAAAAATGTAAATCACAATAAATGGACTACTTCAACTATTACCCAATTATATGCCAACTGATCATTAAACAAAAAAAACCTATAAAACTATAAAATGCCCTGATAAATAAAACAGAAATGGAGAATTTAAATAACACAATCTCAGAAAAAGATATTGAATGGGCTTATAAGTGAACTCCCAATGGAAAAAAATGCAGAAAGAAATGGATATAAAATATACATGAAGTATTCAAATAATTTTTTTTACAATAACAACTTTCTGTTAACAAAAACAGAAGAGTGGATCCTACTAAATTCCATCTATGGTGCAAATATGGCACTAACACCTAAATCAGGAAGAGAAAAATCAGAGGAAAAAAAACCCTATAAACCAGTGTCCCTAAAGAATATCAATACAAAAAATTTAATATTACCAAAGATGCCATAGCAACACATCAAAAAGATTATACAGGATAACCATGTAGGATGTATACCACAGCTAGGTGGCACAGTGGATAGAGTGCCAGAGCCTGGAGTCAGGAAGACCTGGGTTCAAATACAGTATCAGATACTTCCTAGCTGTGTGATCCTAGGAAAGTCACTCAACCCTATTTGCCTCAGGTTCCTCCTCTGTAAAATAAGTTGGAGAATAAAATGGCAAAGTACTTCAGTTTGCCAAGATGGGGTCATGAAGAGTCAGACACTACTGAAAAATGACTCAACAACAGGATTTATACCAAGAATATAAGTTTAGTTCATTGTTAAGAAAACACAAATATAACAGACCATATTAACAAAAAATAATCAAAATCTAGTGATTATATAAAAAAATTACAAAAAAAGCTTTTGACAAAGTAAAATTATTGTTTTTTTAACTAGAGAACATAGAATTAATGAACCTTTTTTTTAAAAAATGGTACAAATGAGTCAGTATTATATGTAATATAGATAAACTAGAGGTTCTTCCAATAAGATCAGGGGTAAAGCAAGAATATTCAATATCACCACTATTAAGTAACACCATGCTAGAAATGCTAGCTATATCAATAAGACAAGAAAGAGAAATAGGGAGAATAGGCATAGGCAAAGTGGAAACAAAATTACTACATTTTTGGCAGATGATAGGGTAATCTATGTTTATTTAAAGAGTTGACTAAAAGTTAATTGAAACAATATCTTCAGCAAAGCAATAGCATATGAAATAAGCCCACATAAATCACTAGCCTTTTTGCATATTACCAACAAAACTCACCAAGAAGAGATATAAAATAGAATTCCACTCAAAATAACTAGAAAATGTATAAAAGATTTAGAAGTCCACCTACCGAGATACACAGAGGAACTACTCTTTACAGAAAGACTAATCTAAACAAGTGGAAAGATATTAATTGCTCATGACAGGTCCATACCAATATAATAAAAATGGATAATTTAATAATTTATTTATTACCACAGCAATTAAACTACCAAAGCATTACTTTATAATGCTAAAAAAAAATTAGTAACAAAATCTATCTTATTAAATAAAAGGTCGAAATTCTCAAGGAAATTGATGAAAAAAACTGCGAAAAAAGGGAGCCTTGCAGAATCAGATCTCAAACTATACTATAAAGCAGTAATCATCAAAATAATTTGGTATTAGCAAAAAATAGAAAAATTAATTATTTAAACAGTATTAAGTACACAATATACAGAAGGAAACAAACATAGGAACATAGTGTATGATAAATCTAAATCACAACTACGGGTTAAGGACTCACTATTATTCCATAAAAATCTCTGAGAAAACTGGAAAGTAATTTGTCAGAAATTAGGTACAGAATAGTATCTTACACTATATACCAAGATAAGTTCCAAATAGATACATGTCCTAGATATAAATGGTCACATCATAAATAACTTTGAGAAGCAAGGAAGAAAATACCTTTTGGAACTGTGGATGTGAGGGAAAATTCATGATGAGATAAGGGAGAAAGACCAAAGAAGATAATATCGACAATTCTGATTACATAAAATTTACAAGGTTTTATGCAGACTATTTAAGAGAAAAGTTAACTGGAAAAAAAATCTTTGCAATAAGTTTTTCCAATAAAGTAATGATATCCAAAGATTATAAGGACCTAATTTGGCTATATGAGAATGAAAGCAATTCCCCAATAGAGAAGGATGATCAAGAATACAAACAGGAAGTTCTCAAAAGAAAAATCCAAGCTATCAATATCCATATGAAAAAAATTCTTCTCATTATAAAGAAATGCAAATTAAAATAATTCTGAGGTTCCATCTCAAATCTATCAGATTGGCAAAGATGACCAAAAAAAGAAAAAGAAAAAGAAAAAGAAAATTACAATTGTAGAAGAAGCTGTGGGAAGAGAAGCAAGCACTGTGAATTGGTCCAGTCATCATGGAAAGCAATTTGGAACTATGACCAAAAAGTCATTAAACTATGAATATACTTTGACCTAGTAATACCATTACTAAACCTATACCACAAAGAGATTAAACTGCAAAAAGATGCATATGTATAGAAATATTCATAGGACTTTTGTTGTTGTTGTTGAGGCAAAGAACTGGAAACAAAGGATCATTAGGAAATGGCTGAACAAATTATGGTATGTAAATATAATGTAATATTATTGCACTGTAAGAAATGTTGAAAGAAACAGTTTCAGAGAAACCTGTGAAGACTTTTATGAAAAGAAAGGTAGGCAGAACTAGATCAATTTGTATAGTAACAACAGCATTGTAAAGAAAAACAACTTTGAAAGACTTATGAGCTCTAATAAATGCAATGACCAATCATGACTCCTGACAGAGGGATAATGACACCAGTTAAGAATTAAATGTACATTTTAGGATGCGACAAATGTATGGATTTATTTTGCTTAACTATATTTTCTAAAAGGATTATGTTTTAATTTCATTATTGGGTGATGGCATTTGGAGGTGACAGGACAACTAGTGATAGTGTTGCCCAAAAAAAGGAGAAAAGAAAGAAAAGAATCATTAAAGCAATTTTTTTTTTTTTGCCTTTTTGGAGGGCAATTGGGGTTAAGTAACTTGCCCAAGGTTACACGGCTAGTTTGTGTGTGTATGTGGGTGGGTGGGTGTTAAGTGTCTGAGGCTGGAACTGAACTCAGGTTCTTCTGACTCCAGGGTGGGCGCTTTACTCACTGCTCCACCTAGCCACCCCCCTGAAGCAATTTTTAAATGCATAGAAGAGAATAAAAAGAAGTTCTCAAAGAAACACAGACAAGGAGGGCAAATTTAAAAGTAACACACTGAAGTTATTATATATGTAATATATATAGCCCTTAGAGCATGAGCAATATACCCTGCCTGGTTCCAAAGCATTTGGAGGCTTGGTGAACATGATTCTGGATATGGATAATGAAGGGATCCTCCTCCATCTCCCACTTTGGAGCACAAGCTGATATCCTCTGACTCTTTGTATTGGTTTACTTCTTGGTAAGGAAAAAAAGACCTTCTAAAAGACTACTGAGCCAGAACTGAGGGTGCATATGAAAGGTTCAGGTAGATTATCTCTAATTCATTTCTCTGGCAGCTTTTGAGGGAGGAGTATTATTTGCTATGGACAGTAGGGTCAGGGAAGAGTATTGGGCTATAATTCCTACCTGGTCACTATACAGTTGTGAATGCATAATGTTTCTATTTCTTTTGTTTCTTATGTTTATTATTTTCTGATCTTCAATGAATAAACAGAGATATAACAGAATGGGTTAGACACAGGGGTGGGGAACCTGTGGCCTTAAGGTCACATGGGGCCTTCTAGATCCTTAAGTGTGGCCTTTTGAATGAATCTTAAGGATCTAGAAGGCCCCATGTAGCCTCAAGGTCACAGATTCTTCACTCCTAGACTAGAATCTAGTCACTAGATTGTGATCTTGTAATCTTTGAAAGGTCAAAAGAACCCTTAAGAGGCCTAGCAATTGCAGCTTATAACAGGTCTTCTGCCAATGATGGCAGCTAAATCCAGTGAGGATACAGCCCTGGGAAATGAACTGCTTAACCCATTACAGAAATCAGTCAACATGATGTCCAAGATACCATGTTTTACAAACCAGGGAGTGACTCAATTAGCCATGCCACATTTCTTCTGAACTTGATAAAGACTCTATGAAGGGAGAAAAGGACTTCTGGGCCAGGAAGTACTCCTTGGTCACACATGTTCCCTACATGTTTGTTTTAGTACTTTTGTGCTTCAGATTTTAGCCCATTCTCCATAGGGACCTTGTATATGTGCAGAAGAAAAAGTACACCCTGTGTTAAAGAAGACTGTTTTGCATCAAGCACTTTTATTATATGACCAAGCTGATGCAAAAGGGATAAAGGCATCTTCCAGTTTAGGAGAATGTGTTTTGTACTTTGAACCTTGCTATACTTTCTCAGCAAATATCCTTTTGCTTTGTAAAACCTAAATTGATGTGAATTGACTGACAGATGTTAAAGAGATATTTGAGACCATACTGGATGGGGATTCATGAATGATAATATTAGAAACCTCCAAGAATCTAACAGTTACCTCTTGACCCCTGAGAAGTAGTCAGCTACCATCTGGGGACAATACAGGCTAGTAAAAGTGGGAGCTAAGAGATAGTTCTAGAAGAGGTACTATATATACTATTTTTTTTTAAAGCAAGCTGTATACACAACAGAGATTCAGGGTTTCACATATATTTCCCTCTTTCTGTTCTATTTCACATTTGAAATATTTTTTCTTGTTCAATAAATTCAGATTTTAAAAATAAGATTTAAAAATGTAATCTTGAGGGCAAAGACCATTGTTCTTGCTTATATTTTATATCCTCAGCTCTTAGAACAGTGCCTAGCACATTAATAAGCACATAATAAATGTGGTTGGGTTTTTTTTTTATTTAAAACAGAACAAGAAAAAAATTAAAGTTCTATAAAGTACTCTGAAGCCTCATGATACTTCTAGGATGCCATCTTCACTCTAAACTGTGATATCTATATGAAATCTCTGTATATTACTTTATATTTTTTTTAAAAATAGAAATAAAAGGCATTAAAGCACCTAATGATGTCACAAAATATGATATTGATAATAGATTAATAAACAAGAATTGGTTACAAAAGTAGTAGTAATTTCATAATCTACTGTCTGTGTGTAACTAGGTTATTGACTGATTAGAGCAAATGTAAGGGTAAATACCAAACTAGAAAGGATAAAGATTAGAAGAGGCTGCTATAAATACAGCAATTCTAGCCCAACGTGTTTAAATAAACTATTGATTACAAAAAGTGGGAAGTGGATAAAGGTAAAGACTTTATCAACATTTCTTAGAAAAGTTTAACCCATGCAAAAAAAACAGTCATCACTACAGAGAGACCAGAAGCCTCAGAAACTGCCTCAGCCTACAGAAATGTGACTTACCAAAGGCAGATAGATGGCAGCCAAAGGCGACACTGATATAAACTTATTTGAAAAAACACTAAGAAGGAAGACAGACCATTCATTATAAGCAGTATCTTCTCACAAACAATAAAAAGCAGCAGAGGAGAAAACGAGACTATAGAAAGCTTATGTTGGGTAATCCAGAAAATCTTGAGAGCATTTTATTTTATTTTTTGCAAGGCAATTGGGGTTAAGTGACTTGCCCAAGGTCACATGGCTAGTAAGTGTTAAGTGTCCGAGCCTGGATTTGAACTCGGGTCCTCCTGACTCCAGGACTGGTACTCTATTCACTGCACCACCTAGCCGCCCCACTGAGAGCATTTTAAAATAAGGTTTAAAGTCCTTTAACCACTGGGATCCAGGACCACCAGAGACCTCATGTCAGTCTGGATCCTCCTGATGAAACCAAGAGTCAAATGAATATTCTATGTGAAATGTGTTTCCTGGTCATGCCTCAATCTCTGCCAATTTGGAGTAAGACTAAGGAATCAATTCCAATTGTGAGTTTAGTATAGTCCTAGGGATCTAATCATCATGTATAAATCATTCAAGATGCCCATCCTAATCTCCACACTGGTTCCTATCCTATTGCCAAGAAACACCCAATTCTTCCCCTAATCACAGCGATTCAGAACTGCTCCCTCTCTTTGCCCTATCAAACTCAATTGTACCCCTCCTCTGGCCCTCTCTTGCTTTGCCCTCCCATTCTATTTGTGCCCTCTGGAGCTGTTGCTCTATTGTTAACAAATTCTCTCATTCATCCTAAATCTCTTCATCTCATTCTTTCCTTATTCTAACACTCAGAGAAACCCTGGTTTCTCTGGAAGACCCCTCAAACCTGGCTACCTGGAAGATTGCTTCTCTTACGTACCTCTGACAAACTGGGTGAAGGGGAGGAAGAGGGAGTTGGCATATTCCTTACTCTCCATTATCACTTCCAGGGCCTTCTTCTATTGTCATCACTCTGAAACCTTTCTTTCTTTGAGATTTACTCCATTTTTTATTTTGCAGTCCAAATCCTAGTTCCTGTAATCTAGTTGCCTCTTTATCACCCCTCCTCCTTTCTCAAGGAATTCAGTATTCAGCTCAGTTTCACTCTACACCCCAACCCCTTTCCTCATACTTGAGGACTTCAATATTCACAGTGATGTTATCTCAAATTCTTGGGCCTCTTAGTTCATCAGCTTCATGTGCAAGAGGACATCATAATTTAGTGGAACCAGTGCAAATTTTATAGAGTAAATAGAATTTTTACCATTCAACTTTTGAAAACTATTTGCAAAGTTGATATAAAGATTTAATGGATACTTAAATGAGAGTTTTCTGCCTCACAAATGACCAGATCCGAAAAGCAAAGACTTCTTGAATCAGATTGTCTCCAAAGACAAACCTGGAACCAACTTTGGTATAATTCAGGAAAACGTGGAAGTAAGGACATGCATGTTAAACACAATCTTTTCAATTTTCTAGACAATATCCCTATAACCTAGAGTTGTTTTACCTTGTAACAGCATAAGACTTAATTTAGTGGGGGCTATCATTATTCTACAAAGATAAGTAAACTAGATATTGAAACCTATGTCTGGAAGATTATAGGTAAAGCTAGGCACACACAGCCCTGTCTAGTGGGATAAGTCCCCAAGTCAAACAAATGAACAGCATAAAGAAAAATTTATTTTATTTTATTTTTAAAATAGATTTTAAAATTATTTTTTAGTTTACATCATTCATTTTCACAAGATTGAGTTACAAATTTTCTCCCCATTTTTCTCCTACCCACCACTACAAAACATTGATCGAACTGAATATCCCCTCCCCCAATCTGCTCTCTCCCATGTCTTCCCCCATGCCCCCTCTGACTTTCCAGTAGGGCACGGTGGATCTCTATGCCTCAGTGCCTCTATATCTTATTTCCCAGTTACATGTAAAATAATAATAATATACATATGTTTTAAACATTTGATTTTAAACCTTTGAATTCCAGATTACTTCCCTACCTCCCTCAACACCCACCCTTGCTGGGAAGATAAGCAATTCAATATAGGTTGTACATGCGTAGCTATGCAAAACATTTCTATGGTGTAAAAGACTGTAATATTGTATTGTAATATTGTGAAAGACTGACTATATTTCTCTCCCTCCTATCCCACCCCCCACTAGTTCTATTCTCTACTTTGACCCTGTCCCATTTCAAAAGTGGGTGCTTCCAACTTCCCTCCCCCCCAGCCTGTCCTCCCTTCCATCATCCCCCATCTCATCCCCTTACCCCCTACACTCCTGTAGAGTGAGATACCCTATTTAGTGTGTATGTCATTCTCTCCCTAAGTCAAATTCAATAAGAATAAGGTTGACTCATTCCCTTTTACTTTCCTGTTCTTCCCCTCCATTGTAACAGTTTTCCCTTGACTCTTCTATATGTGATAATTTACCCCATTCTATCTCTCCCCAGTTTTTCTCATTATATTCCTCTCTCATCTCTTAATTTCACCTTTTAAGTATCATCCCTTACTATCCCATTGGTCCTGTGCCCTCTGTCTATGTATACTTGTACACATATACACACTCACATATGTATTCAGATACCCATATACCCTCCTATATAGATATATATACACACACATTTCTATTCCCTTCAACTATCATCATACTGAGAAAAGTTTCATAAGTTACAATTATCTTTTTTTCATGTAGGAATGTAAGTAGTTAAACTTTGATAAGTTCCTTATGATTTTTCCCCCTGTTTATCTTCTCATGCTTTTCTTGCTTCTTGTATCTGAATGTCAAATTTTCTATTCAACTCTGGTTTTTTCATCAAGAATGCTTGAAAGTCCTCTATTCCATTGAATTACCATATTTCCCCCTGAAACATGATACTCAGTTTTTCTGGGTAGGTGATCTTTGGTTTTAATCCCAGCTCCTTTGACCTCTGGAATATCATATTCCAAGCTCTTTGATCCCTAAATGTAGAAGCTGCCAGATCCTGTGTTATCCTGATTGTGTTTCCACAGTATTCAAATAGTTTCTTCCTGGCTGCTTATAATATTTTCTCCTTGATCTGGGAATTCTGGAACCTGGATATAATATTCCTAGGAGTTTTCTTTTTGGGATCTTTCTCCGGAGGTGATTGGTGGATTCTTTCAACCTCTATTTTGCCCTGTGGTTCTAAAACATCAGGGCAATTTTCCTTGAGAATTTCTTGAAGGATGATTTCTAGGTTCTTTTTTTTTATCATGGCTTTCAGGTAGTCCAGCAATTTTTAAATTATCTCTCCTGGATCTATTTTCAATGTCAGTGGCTTTTCCAATGATATATTTCACATTGCCTTCTATTTTTTCATTTGTTTGGATCTGTTTAATAGTATCTTGATTTCTCATGAAGTCACTAGCTTCCATTTGCTCCAATCTAATTCTGAAGGAATGATTATCTTCAGTAAACTTTTGAGATTCTTTTTCCATCTTTTTCCATCTTTCCATCCATTTTTAAGGCATTCTTCTCCTCATTGGCTTTTTGGACCTCTTTTGCCATTTGAGTTAGTCTATTTTTTAAAGTGTTATTTTCTTCAGTCAGGTTGTGACTCTCATTTTATAATTTTCTTGCATCATTCTCGTTTCTCTTCCCAATTTTTCCTTCACTAATCTTATATCCTTCTCAAGTGCCTCTATGGCCTGTAAGCAGCTTATTCTTTTGATGGAAGCTTTTAGTGCAGGAGTTCTGACTTTGCTGTCTTCCTCCTGTTCCATGCTTTGATCCTTTTTGTCCCCAAAAAAGGAATCCAAAGTCAGACCACTGTGCTTCCTTTGCCTGCTCATGTTGCTACTCAATTACTTGACTTTTGAGCTTTTTGCCACAGTAGAACTCTGCTACCAGAGGGGGGAGCTTCATCCCAAATTGCTGGGGTTTTCTCAGCTGCTGGAGCTATTAGTTGGCTGTCCTCTCTGAATCCTCCACATGCTCTGGCACACTGGTCACGCACCCCAGGACCTCCACCCCAGACAGTGATCCAGATCCAAGAAGGTTAAAGCAAGAATGATTACCCCTCAGACTGGACACTTGATCCCATTACAATCTGCAGGCGGAGTTCTGAAGCAGCCACATGGCAGTGGCTGGACAGCCACCACACCTCAGCCACTTCTCCCTCCAGGGGCAAAGGGCAGACCACATTCCCAGGTCCCAAAGTCCACACTGCACTCACCTCTCACTTTGTCCTTAGCATCTATGGGTTGATAATTCTGGAAACCACCACAGCTGCTGGTGATCTGAAATCCCTCCAGCTGGCTGCTGGTTGTGGCCCCCCTGAGGTTAAAACCTTGGGCTTGGGCAGGGATGGGCTAGGCTCCCAGAGAGCTGTGCTGGTTCCTTCCTGCAGCCTGCTAGACTCAATCTTCAGTTAGCTTCTGTGTCATTTTGTGGGTTCTGTAGCTCCAAAATTTGTTTAGAGTCATTTTTTACATGAATTGGAGGAAGTCGGAGCAGGAGCCCCTTGGAAATCCTGTTTCTACTCCAGAAAAATTTATTTTAAAAAGCAATATTAGTCAACTATCACCACCCAAATTAAGGTGCCACTTTCTGAGGAAACATCTAAGTCTTTTCCCTTTCCACTCTCCTGAGAAAATATTTTTTTTTACAAGTTTCCTGTTCCTTTGCTTGTGATATTGCAAAAACTCTGGGAGCCTAACAGATAGAGAAGGGTTCCTGGGTCCAAGTCCCAATCAGTATTTGATAACATAGCTCTTTGAATTAAAGGACATTATAACTGAGACCTGGAAACATCAGGACTGGCCAGTTGCTAGTATCTACAACGACACCATCCACTCTTGGATCTTGCACATATCTCTGCTTCCAAACCTTCTTTTTTTCCCCTAGGAAGTGGAATTCTTCTCTTCTGACATTTGAAAACAGAAGACCAAGAAGGGAAACTCTGGTCCCTGGTTAACAGCCCCTTTTCACATTGCATTTTCTTAGATTATGCCTGTCTATACATGTTCATTATGGTGGTAGAACAGTTTAATCCACATGGATCATCACAGGGAACTAGTTCTTTGTATTGAAATAGCAAAAAATAATCTCTTTTTGTGTTGGGTCTCATCTTCTATCTTTGGCTCTCTCTCTTCCATATGTTCTACTACCAGGTCTCCCCAGTCTCTCCATACTATACTATTAAGAGAACTAAATGAACTTTAAAAGAACACATAACTATCCAATCAATTCCCTTATATATTGAGAGGACAAAAATCTGAGCTTCCTCCCAAACCTCAATCCTTAGGGACCCAAAAGTACAGGCTCTTGGTACCTTAATCTGAATATCCAGCCACTGAAATGCAGCAAATTCAGGATTAGTTCTGATTACAAAGATTCCAAGAGAAAACTGGAGTCCAAGGCTCCATAGTGCTGTCCTAGAGGATACCTGGGATGTCACATATATACCACTTTAGTATATTCTAATACATTTTTTTATTTATCAAGGCTGAGTATTCCTCCATAATTCTTGTGTATAATACTTTTAAGGTCACTGAAAAGCACTAATTTTTTCAAAAGCAATATGTTGCTATTATATTCAACTTGGATTCTACTATGACAAGCAAATTTTGTTATCATGGCACTAAATAGTCATTTACTAGCCTTTGGGGGAGGAATATTTTCCAACAATTACCTTCCCTGAACTTCTCCTAAATGAATCAAGTCTTATTACCAACTTATTTCACCAATTATTTCATCAACTCTAAGAAATCATTTTCTATAACTTTTAGGAAACAGAAGAGAAGAGAGGAAACAGAAAAGAAGTCAGAGAGACTAGTGAAGATGTTACCTAAAATAAAGTCATTCAAATGGTTTACAGTCTCATAATATTCAGTTCTTTCGGGGGTGGCTGGGTGGTGCAGTGAATAGAGCACCGGTCCTGGAGTCAGGAGGACTTGAATTCAAATCTGGCCTCAGACACTTAACACAAAAAACTAGCCATGTGACTTTGGGCAAGTCACTTAACCCCAATTGCTCCACCTTCCCCCCTCCAAAAAAAACACCCCAAAACATTCAGTACTTTCTTTCTAATACCTCTGTGTAAACTCATAAGCATTGGGACTACTTTTCTCTTTCTCTGCACTTAACAAATGTTTGTATCACTCTGTGCTAATTCAAGGCTCAAGATTTGGTTGGAAGTAACCCAAGAAAGTTACTGTTATGGCCATACTTTCCAGCCCTTGCCCACATATGACCAGCCTAAGTAGTACAGATACCTACCTTCCACTTAAAGGATTCCTGCCCTAGTTGGGAAATGCCTTTATCCCACTAGCCCTCTAGAATACTTTCATAGTCACATGTACCTAAAATGACAGGAACTTTACTAATCTTTGAGAACCTATCAACTGCCTTCTACCAGCCAGAGGGAGTGTACCTCCAGCTAGAAACTTACTGCATGATGATGTTTGGAGCATACAAAAAGGATGGTGATGAATGGACAGAAACCAGCAAAAGAAATCAGTTGCTTTGGACTTCGTGAAGTGTCCAGAATTAGTCATGAAACCAAGCTGATCAGAATGTCTGCCCCCATGCCTCTGTAGAAGGAACTTATTATTCACTTATATAACTGAACCCATAGGTGCCCAACTAGTTAAAGACTAGTTAAAGAAAGAACAGGCTTTCAAATAATTCAATAATCACCTAATCAATCCCCCTGACTCTAGATAGGATTATAAACTGTCTGGGCTCTTGAATCACCTTGCTGTTACAAGTAACTAATCCCTGCCTGTGCTTTCAATTAAAATGATTTCTTTGCTCACCATTAAAAGTTAGGCAGTGAGAATTTCTTGAAGTTTAAAAATAAGTTTGAGGCTAATAAAAAAAAAACTATCATTACCAAACAGATCATGTTCTCAGAAAACCGTTTAAACTTCAAAATGTAAATTTAAAACTGCATGCAGCATAGAAAATTATACACAATTTATATGGCATTTTATTGTTCTAACTTTGGCTTTAGTAAAACATCCAGATAGAATGATGTAGAACATTACTTTTCATCAGCTGATCTTAAAATAATTTTGATGTCCATAGTAGGAACCTTTAACCTATTTTTATTTTTTAAACGACAAATAAAAAAACCTTTAATATCTCCCTTAACCTTGAATTACATGGGAGACAGCTAAAATGTTACAGTGTAGTTTAATAGTCTGATGGTTTCATAGAATTTCAAGAGAGTTTCTATAATTCTATAGCCTCTTTTTTGGCAATGGATACAAACGTTTCATGACACTAATCACCAAGAAGATTTTTTAAAAACATCTTTTGTTCCAAAAATAAGGAGGCCTGCCAATGAGCCATCAGTTAATGCTAAAAAAAAAAATCAGCTATTTTATAGAAATGTCAACTATAAATGATAACAAAGTATTCTTCAGGAGTCAAAATTTCTGACTTTTATTTCTAGCTCTGCCATTGAAATACTTAAATACGTAATATTTATCTAAAACCATCAGCAAGTATTATCTGTAATAGGGATAAACTAGAAGCCTTCCCAATACAATCAAGGATGAAGCAAGGATGCCCATTATCACCTCTATTGTTTAATATTGTACTAGATATGTTAGCTAGAGCAATAAGACAAGAAGAAATTAAAGAAATTAGAATAGGCAATGAGGAAACATAATGATCACTCTTTGCAAATTTTATGATCTTATACTTAGAAAATCCTAGAGAATCAACTAAAAAAACTACTTGAAATTATTAACTTTAGCAAAGTTGCTGGATGAAAAATAAATCTATATAAATCATCAGCATGTGTATATTATCAACAAAGTACATCAGCGAAAGATAGAAAGAGAAATTCCAGTTAATTGTAGACAATATAAAATACTTGGGAGTCTACCTCCCCAGACAAACCCAGGAACTATATGAACACAAGTATAAAACACTTTTCACACAAATAAAGTCAGATCCAAACAATTAGAAAATGTTCATTGCTCATGGGTAGGTCAAGCTGATATAATAAAAGTTACAGTTCTACAGAAATTAATCTACTTATTCAGTGCGGTACCAATCAAACTATCAAAAATTATTTTATAGAGCTAGAAAAAATAATTAAATTCATCTAGAAGAGCAAAAGCTCAAGGATATCAAGGGAATTGGTGAAAAAAATATGCAAAAGAAGGTGGTCTAGCCATACAAAATCTCAAACAGTATTAAAAAGTGGTAATTATCAAAAACAATTGTTACTGGCTAAGAAATAGAGTGGTAGATCACTGGAATAGATTAGGTACAAATTATATTATAGTAAATAAACATAATAATCTAGCATATGATAAGCCTAAAGATCCAAGATTTGGGAACAAAACTCATTATTTGACAAAAACTGCTGGGAAAACTGAAAACAGCATGGCAGAAACCAGATATAGACCAACATCTCACACTGTATACCAAGATTAGGTCAAAATGGGTAAGAGTGACACCATAATCAAATTAAGAAAGCATGGAATAGTTTATCTGTCAGGCTTATGGATAAGGGAAGAATTTTGAACCAAAGAAGATAAAGAGAGCATTACAAAATGTAAAATAAATCATTTTAATTATATAAAATTTTAAAGTTTTTTTTTTACTTTTTGGTCTTTATTAATTTTTTTGTTTAGTTTTAGTTTACAAGATTCAGTTTCCACAATTCCTTGAGTTTCAAATTTTCTCCCCCTCCCTCTCCTCACCCTCTCCATTTTAAAGTTTTTACGCAAACAAAATTATAAGGAAAACAAAATTAGGGGAAAATTTTTTGCAACAAGTATTTCTGATAAATTATCAGGCCTCATTTCTCAAATATATAGAGAACTGAGTCAAATTTATTTATTGATAAATAGTCAAAGAATCTATAGTCATATGAAAAAATGTTCTAAATCTCTATTGATCAGAGAAATACAAATTAAAACAACTCTGTGGTACCATCTCACACCTATCAGAGTAGCTAATATAACAAAAAAGGAAAATGTTGGATGTTGGAGAGTATGGGGGAAAATGGCAACACTAATGCATTGTTGGTGGAGTTGTGAAATGATTCAGCCCTTCTGGAGAGCAATTTAGAACTATAAAACAATGCATATCCTTTGATCCAGCAATAACACTGGTAGGTCTATATTCTAAAAATAAACAAAAAAAGGGGAAAGGACCTATTTGTACAAAAATATTTATAGCAGCTCTTTTTGTGGTGGCTAAGAATTGGAAACCAAAGATATGCCCATCAATTGGGGAATGATTAACAAGCTGTGGTATGTGATTATAATGGAATATTATTGTGCTATAAGAAATGACAAGCAGGGTGAGGTCCCTGCCAATGACAAGACACTAAACTACAAAAGCTTTAGTTCCCACCAGATTCCAAGTCCCTGTCCCTAGCTAGCTGTGAAGGAAGACCCAAGTCTTGGGCCCAGAGTTTCCAAGTTTTCACCTAATGACTAGCCCTACTGGAAGTTGAGTTAAGAATGGGCTGGCTTGTACTGTCTACATTTCTTTGCCTATTTGCAGTAGAAGCAGCAGCAGATAAGCAAACTGACCTGGAAGGCCTCAGTTCAAAGCAGCCAATACACCATCTGAGGGTCTTCATTTCATGACATACATATATGTGTGTCTGTGTCTCTGTCTGTCTGTCTGTATTTGTCTATCTACACACACATGTACCTGTATACATACATATACATCTATATGTGTATATATTCATTTATGATATTTATGGTTATTATTTATTGTTTTATTGATTCTATACAAAAGTAAAACCTGGTATCCAAACATGTGCTTTTGCAAGTCACTGATAAAAATTTTAAATAGCAGGAGGCCTAGGACAAAAATCCCTGGGCACTTTAATAGAGATCTCCTTCCAGGTTGACATTTAGCTACTAATGAATCCTCTTCAGATATTTAACCAGTTTTGTAGCCATCTAAACATACTCTTGTCTAGACCATATCATTCCATCTTATCCATAGCACAAAAAACGATGTCAAATGCTTTGCTAAAATCTAGGTAAACGCTCTCTATAGCAGTCCCTAATCCAGCGACCCTGTCATAAAAAGAAATTAGGTTGGTCTGTCTTGACCTATTTTCTTATGAGCTTTTAGAAATCACTACTTTCATTTCTAAATGTTCACAAATCATCCTTTCATACGATCTAAAATTTAACCAGGAATAAAAGTTATGTAGTGAGTTCTTGTTATAAAAAACAACAAATAGTCCAAAAACAATTTTTATTTAGCTTTGAAGTTAATGATATGGTTTTAATAGCAGAATTACCTTCCTAAATAGTCACGCTTAGACTTAAATTAGAAATTAGTTCAGTCACCATCACTGCAATAGGTTTGTTGAGTAGATATCAAATGTTTTGATGGCTCAAAGACATGCTGAGTAGCAGGAAGAAAATCAGCCTAGAACTAAGGATTTCAGCTACAAGGTAGGTGGTAGAATAGATTATTATTTATATTTGTCTATATACATTGAAATGACAATGTTATGTTAATAGTTGAAAATGACATTAGACTCCCCCAGCTTAATCCTCCAGCTAAGCTAATTGTAAACCCATTGTTTTAAGCATTTTTGTTGGTTGGAGGTTGTAACAAAACCCAACAAATATTTTCCAACTTCTCTCCAAAAAAGGACTGGCCAGAGAATTTTCACATACACACAAACGGAATTTGCTCAAATGCTCTCCATTTATTCCACTACCAGGGTAGAACATAATGTTGAGAGAAGAAGCCCAACTTTTTAACTCACCATTTCAGACAGGCAGGACTTCAGGCAAGATTTTCCAGAGAACTTGAGATACTTATTGGCTTCTTTCCAAAGAACCTATTAAATAACAGGCTGTGAGACAGGAAGAAGAACATCACACAGGTAAAGATGAACAAGGCCAGGGCCCTCTGGAAATCCAGGACACAAGCAGCCAACAAGAAGGCAGCATGAGCCAATAAGAGAGGAAATGGAAGAGTTAGGGAAGGCAACTCAAAGAAGGCAGCTATAACCTCTGCCCTGATTGGTCTTCTTTTATGCTACAGAGGCCACCTACTTGCTGGAAGACAATGAATATGTGTGGAGAAAAAGACTAATTCACTGTCTGGTATAACTAGTCTCTGAAAGACGCAACTGCCCAGGCGGATGCCAGAATAGCCATTACCCTCCCAGGAGACTCCTCCGGTTCAACAAGGAGACAAGCACAAAGAAACCTTCTGCAGATTTACGCAAGAATTAAACAGAATAAAAACAGGGAATACATTAAAAAAGTAATTCTTACATTAGAAGAAACACGAAATGTTTGTAAAGAGTCAATTAATTTACTTCTCTTCGGTTATTTTATTTGAAGCAACAGTTTAGAAGATGATGTGTGACAGTAATATATCAAGGGACCTTAACTTTTAGGGAACAGAAGCTAATGCCTCTTGAAGAGGACTTCAAGAGAACTTACCTGAAGGTTTGGAGTAGTTAATTTATTACCAAATGCATATGCTTCAACAAAACAATGGGAGAGATAGCCATGTACTTCTTTAAGGGAATTTGAATAAAAGGTCTCCTCTGAAGTACAATTTCCAGAATGCCAGTCAGTTCTTGAACCCCTATCACATCAGGGTTATATGCAAGATGCTAACTGACTTCTTTCTGAGGACAGTGGAGGAAGAGAGCTAATGCAGAGATTTTTCAAGTTAAACAACAATGGCAATAAGAAAGGAAAATCATAGGGGAATCCCAAATGTACAGGAGGTGCCAATCCTGAGTAAGACAAAACCCATGATTTCTGGTCATTGTCACAATCCCTTGTTTGAACAGATAGTTTAAAAACAGCTAACTATGGCTTTGCCTTCCAAAATCCTGGACAAAACACTCAGAATCAAAAGACAGTGGTGGCAGTAAGAGGTGCTTTGGAGAGCTAATTCTGCCAGTACATGACACACTTCACTGGTACTGCTTTGCTTATAGCAGGTATTCAATAAATGTTGGTTGTTTGGTTCTTTTGTTTGTTTAAGCCTTCTTTGTGAGTGGTTAGGGCCAAAAATAATAGAGATCTCCAGAAAAGGCCAGAAGAATGCCTTAGAGTGAGTCTAAGAGCAGAGAATATAAAATTTCAGTGGCTTTTCAGAAAGACAGGTTAGAATTGGGAGACCTCAGTAGCGTTTTTTTCCCTCATCAATCATGAATCCATCAAGGTAGGCCTGTAGGAGAAGGTCATGGAAACTTCAGCAAAGGGATCTCAAGGCAGAACAAAGCTGGAAGGAGTAATCTGTGAGAAATGACCCTTGCCACTGAGGAAAGCTAAAACTGCCGGTGTTTTCAATCTCTAATTTTTCTGCATTTTGGAAGTACTACATTCAGTGTCTCACCTATACACATCAATCCCAGCAGAATCCATCAAAACTAGACACAAACTCTGCAGAAATGTTTTACCTTGGAGAGAGACTTCAGGCTTCTCCTAAGACAAATGTAAAATGCATAACATAAAAACAACCCTGGCCCTGAGTAAGCCAAAAAGACCATACTCATTAAGCACCCCATCAGAGGATTCTCCATCTGAGCCTGGACCCAATAGAATCCCAGCTAATCCAGGTACATTAAAAGGTACAATTAAGGGTTGATTGTTTTGGAAAAACAACTGTTTTTGTTTATCCTTCTGTCAGTTAAAGGTACCAAATAGACAACTCCCACTTTCTGAAAGGTATCATTTTATTCTTTTTTTTTTTTTTTAAGATTGAGTGTCTCCATCTTGCCCAAGCTGGAAGTATAGGGGGTGCTCACAAGCCAGTCCCACTATGGGAACTTGACCTTTTCTGTTTCTGATCTGGGCTAGTTTGCCCCTCCTTAGACAATGTGGTTACCATTGTTTCTGAATTTAATGTGGACTCTGGATTGGCACAGCCCATTGCAGCTCAGAACTGCCTTGATCAACAGATTTGCTAAACTCAGCCTCCTCAGGAGCTACTGGAATTACACATGTGGGTTGCCATGAAGGGCTAGTATAGTCTCTTTTTTCCGAGCCACCTCATAACCTTCAATAGGTATATTGCTCACATTTCTTACTTTCTTTTCCAGATTGTTACTTGTGTGAGAAAAGCTTAAGATTGAGCTTTATTGGAGGAAGACAGAGGCAGAGCTCAAAGCTAAGATACCTGAGTGTAGAGAATGTAGTCCAAACTGATCTTAATTCTCACCTAAAGCTTTTCTGGGGGAAATGCATAATTTTTTTAATGGAAAAATATTTCAATGCGGGATTTTGGAGGCAATCTCTTTCAAACAGAGCCTCTGAAGCTTTGCCGCCATCTGGTGGAAATAATCTCCCTGATTCTAAGCCTGCCAGAAACCAGAACTTTTCTCTAATGACTCTTCTTCCTTTATTTTCCCTTTTATCAAAGAGAAGAAATGAAATCTTAAAGAAATCTTACACATCAAAGAAAGAAGAGGCCAAATCTCCTCATCTTTCAGATGATTCCCTTGTACGTTAGTCAATGTAGTTCCCTCTGTATTTTGTTTTTCTTCCTATAATGACAGGCAAAATTACTGTTGTTAGGCTTTCCAAGAAAAAGATGCTAAATTAGTATAGTAATTTGAAAGAGATTACTGAGAGATTTGAGGAGAGAATACCATTATTCTATTTGGGGATGCTTTGTCCCCAAATGGAACTTCCTGCCTCCTCCCCCTTTATTTCTGCCCCTCTGTTATTTTATGTGCCCATTGGGTTATTTCTGAATTTTTTCTATATAGCTTTAAATGAAAGATAATGTAATAATAACAGGACTGAAAATCTAGAAGGAAAATGATGCTTCTGGACAGCATTGGGACCAGTACATAGAGCCACATGAGCAATAAATGCAAAGTTACCATAAGCTCCAAGTGTAGATTCTCTACACCATTCTCCATGAAAATGAAAGAAATAGGCTCTCTTTCTCTCTTCTTCTCTTCCATCTTCTACCTCTTCCAGCTAAAAATAAAATTTTTAAAAATCCAAGGTTGAATGATAATCAAAAAAAGTTATTAAGCAGCAAATCAAGTATATTATACAAGTAACTCTAAAAAAATGCTTCTATCCTCAAAGAAACTACAGTTTAAGGTCAGTAAACAAGTATTTATCAAGCACCTTCTATGACCCAGGCACATAGAAAGTATATGAAGACAAAAACCAAACAATCCTCCTAAATGAGCTTACATTCTACTGAAAAAAAATTAAATATGTCCATACAAGTGAAATATGTATATGTATGTGCATGTGTATATGCATATATACACACATACATGTATAAATATACATATATATGAATATATGCATATACATATAAACACACACCAAAAAGAAACTAAATACAAGGCAATTTGAGGAAGCGGGGTCAGTACTCATAGCTAAGGGGGAGCAGTAAATGCCTTGTGTAGAAAGTAGCACTTGAACTGACCTTTGAGGGAAGCTAAGGATTCTAAAATGCCCAGTGTATACCTCAAATTCAACATGTCCAGAATGAAATTCATTATTTACATCCAAACCCATTCTTCTTTAGAACTTTTTTATTTCTATTGAGGGCATCACTATTTTTCCAGTCACCCAAGGTCACAACTTTTGATTCATCTTCCATTATTTATCCTTATTCACCCCACATATCTAATCACTTGCTAAGACATTGATTCTACCCCACAACCTCTCTCATATCTGTGGCCTTCTTTCTACTAGGGCTACCATTCTATTTTAGGTTCTTGTATCAAGCCATATGCAAAACTACTCCATCTGCTTCTGGATGACCATGCATGTTAGTTCAGAGTCTGAGAATTTTGGGGATAACAGTCTCTGGATATTTCTAGCAGGCCATGTGGGATTCAGCACTGAAGGTTGCTCTGAGGGTTACAAATCTGTTTACCTGTCACTGAGCAGGTAGAGGCAATGATTTCATGGATTCTCTAAAATGAGTGACCTTCCAAGAGTCAATCATCTTTTCTCTTCTCTTCCAAGCTGCAGATCATGTCAGGTCTATTAAAGTCTATCCTGGAGGGGCAGGGAAGGGGGGTCAGCTTTCCTTCTAACCTGTCAAAAATGGTGGCTGCTTCTATTGGGGAGCTAGAGCGGCTTCCTGACTAGGCAAGCTATGACTGGGCTTTTTGTTTGCCCTTTCCTAAATATAGATGACTGAAAAGCAATCCTGAGGTGTCCAGTTTGGATGCAGCCTTGTGTGTGATCCTGAGTCCCTCCGCCAGGGCTGCTACATTTCAGGAGGTGTCCCCAACAACTCCTCCAGAACTCTTGAAGATGACTACTAGCTAGAGGACGGATTTAGCCCCTGGCTTGCTGTAAGACATAGATACTCATACTTTGAGACTGACAATGCAGAGACCAGATGAAATACAAAGATGCCTATTCAGCATTGTATAATCATGAAAGCTTTTTATTCCAATGTTTAAGTCTCAACTTCCTAGCTGAGTATAATAGTAGTTCTAAGTCATTATCCTGTTTTAAGTTTGGGGGGCGGAGTTTGTCAAGCATTTCTTTAGTGTTTAGGAAATACTTATCTCATACCTAATTTATAATTGTGTATAGAGTACCTTTCTATTACCCACTTGGGGAGAATCTGGACATAAGTCCAACCTAAAATATAAGTAATTTTTCTGTGGGGTACTTGGATGAGGGAATAATAAGGCAGAATGCAAGGAAAGGAGTCTGACCCTTCTTTGGTGGGGTCAGGATCCTGCAGGACCAAACCTGATTGATCTACCAAGTTCACCTGTCCAGAGCAGAGGGAGTCTCAGTAGAAAGGGGGAAAGTTCAAAAGCCCAGTCCCTTGGGAATGACTCTAGTTTTAATTTTTTTATTTTAATTTTTTTTATTTTTATTTTTAAGCAATCGGGGTTAAGTAACTTGCTCAAGGTTACACGGCCAGTTATTTCTGGGTGTGGTGCTGAGTGTCTGACCCCGGGATTCGATCTCCAGGTCGTCCCAACACTGGAGCCAGTACTCTTACTCGCTGAGCCACCTGGCCGCCCCTATGACTCTAGTTTTTTGGGGGGAAAAAAGCCTTCTAATTGGTCTCCTTTGCAACAAGTCTCTCTCTTCTATAATCCAACTTCCACACAGCTACCAAAGTGATTTTCCTAAGGAAGTACAGCTACCCTGTCCTAACTACAACTACTGAAGACTCGGGGGGGGGAAAGATTATCAATATCAAAGTACTTGGTGCTATTAAATAGCTCAATATCAGAAACAAATATGGCTTGGACTATCCAAATGACATTAAAGATGTTTGTTCATTAGCCTTATCTCTCTTCCATAATCCTGTCGAACTGGATTACTTGTCATGTAGACCACCAGGAATTTACTCTCTGTCCAGAGGCTAAGGATCATCAATTTACCCTGCAGCTGAATTTACCCTTTCTATTTACCCTGCAGCTGAACTCTCCTATACATTTCTCCCACTATTAGATTATAAGCTCCTTGAGAGCAAAGATGATCTCATTTTCTATTTTTCCCCAGCACTTAGCACAGTGCTTTCATAAAAAAGAGCTTAAAAATGTTTGGCTTTTTTTTTTTTTTTCAGTTCATTCATTCATTCAAGAGACAAAGGTTTTGGGAGTGAGAAGATAATGAGTTCAGTTTGGGACATGTTGAAATTGCGATGCCTATGTGACATTCACTTTAAAATGCCCAATACTCCACTGTTAATGCAGAACTGGAGTTTAGGAGAGAGACTAGAGCTCATCACCACCCTTATTATTGTAACAGTCTCATAACAGGTCTTTGGGTCACTAATGTCTCCCTCCTCCAAACTATCCTATATAGTACTGCCAGATTACTCTCCCAAATACATATAATCACATTACTACTCTGCTCAAAATTTTTTAATGTTTCTCTTTTGACTATCATGTCAAGTTCTAACTCCATATAAAACTCTCCAGAGCTCGGTGCCATCCTCCCTTTCTAGTCTTACTGCATACTCTTCCTGTCCATATGCACTTTTGGGCATACAATTCTTTACAATAAAACATTCATTCTGATAATATGCACTTTTCCTAACACAGTAACCATGAAATTACCCATAAAATACAGTATACAAAATAAAATTGGTAACTTGCAAAATGGAGGCCGCTAGGTGGCGCCATGGTGCATGGAGCACTGGGCCTGGAGTCAGGAAGACTCATTTCCCTGAGTTCAAATGAGACTTCAGACACTTAGTAGCTGTGTGACCCTGAGCAAGTCATGTAATCCTGTGTGCCTCAGTTTCCTCATCTGTAAAATTAGCTGGAGAAGGAAATGGCAAACTACTCCAGTATTTCTGCCAAGAAAATCCTGAATGGGCTCATGAAAAGTTGGACGTGACTGAAAAATAACTGAACAATAACCACAACATAAGATATGATACACACATAAAAGAGCTAGAGACGGGGGAGAGATGATTGAATCAGTGGAAGCAGGTGACAATGCCTAGGGCCTAGATGTAGCAAAAAAAGTGAACTGAAGGATGAAGGCTGGAGTACTGAGGTAGGAGTGACAGGTTGTTCTACCATAGGAGAGAATCTAACAGTTACTGAAGTAAACACCAAAAAGATAGTCTAGAACAGCGGTAGGTAAATTAGATGGGGATTGTATTCTGGAGTCCCATGTTGGAGAGGGTACTGAAAGGGGCTTAAACATGAAGCTCTTAAGCATCCTATGAAGGGAAAGATGGGAATAAAACTATTTCTTTTTTAAGATGGGAGACCTAGGGAAACCCTATAACATCAGTATCATTCTCATGGATAAATTTTACAAGTGAGAGTCAAGGAAAAGAGATACACTCAAAGTCACTGATTATCTGGCAGAGTAAGATTACAGAGTTATGATCTAATCATTCTGCCCTGTTCTTAAGGTTTAGTCCTATTCCCATGCCCTACTCAGTAAAAGACCTCAAGTTTATATAGTACTTTAAGATTTACAAATTGCCTTTCTCACAATTCTGTGAGGTGGTACTACCAGTATTATGCCCAATTTCACAAATATGGAAATTAATCCTTACATCAGTAGTCACTGGAATCCAAACCTTCAGTGTTGCCTGTCAAAAGTCACATTTATATAATGCTAAAATGCTTTCCCCTCAACAGCCCTATAAAGCAGGTAGTATAAATCCCAATCAACATCACACAACAAATTCCTATCCCTATCTTTTCTTTCTTTCTTTCTTTTTGGTCTTTATTAATTTGTTTACTTTCAGTTTACAAGATTCATTACCACAATTCCTTGAGTTTCAAATTTTCTCTCCCTTCCCTTTTCTCCCCCCCCCCCCCCCATGGTGGCATACAATCAAGTATAGTATCTGAAAATACTTTCACATTAGTCAGGTTATAAAGAAGGATTGTAACAGATGGAATGAAGAATGGGAAAGAGGAAACAAAACCAAACAAGAAAATGAAAAAGGGCAGGTAGTTTGCTTCAATCTGGGTTCAATCTCAGTTCCTTCTCTGGATGTAAACATCTCTCTCCATCATGAGTCTTTTGGGATTGACCTATGTCTCTGGATTGCTGAAAAGAGTCCAATTTATCAAAGTTGGTCATCACACATATGTTGTGTCTGTAATTGTGTACAAATTCCTCCTGACTCTACTGTTCTCACTCAGCATCAGTTCATATAAGCCTCTCCAGGTAAATATGAAGACCGTCTGCTCCTTGTTTCTTATAGCACAATAGTATTCCATAACATGCATATACCACAACTTGTTCAGCCATTCCCCAATTGATGGGCACTCCCTTAATTTCCAATTCTTTGCTACCACAAAAAGAGCTGCTATAAATATTTTTGTACATATGGGTCTTTTTCCCACTTCTATGATCTCTTTGGGATACAACCCTAGAAGTAGTATTGCTGGGTCAAAGGGTATGAAATTATTTATAGCCCTTTGGGCATAATTCCAGATTGCTTTCCAGAAAGGTTGGATCAGTTCACAACTCCACCAGCAATGCATTAGTGTTCCAATTTGCCCACATCCTCTCCAGCATTTGTCATTTTCCTGTTTTGTCATCTTAGCCAATCTGACTGGTGAGATGTGGTACCTTAGAGTTGTTTTGATTTGCATTTCTCTAATCAATAGTGATTTAGAGCATTTTTTAATATGCTTATAAATATCTTTAATTTCTTCCTCTGTAAACTGCCTGTTCATATCCTTTGGCCATTTATCAATTGGGGAATGACTTGTTTTCTTATAGATTTGACTCAATTCTCTGTATATTTTAGAAATGAGTCCTTTATCAGTGACATAGGTTGTAAAAATTCTTTCCCAATTTTCTACTTCCCTCTTAATCCTGGTGACATTGGCTTTGTTTGTGAAGCTTTTCAATTTAATGTAATCAAAATTATCCATTTTGCATTTTATAATGCCCTCTAATTCTTGTTTGGTCATAAAGTCTTCCCCTCTCCACAAATCTGACAGGTAAACTATTCCTTGCTTTCCCAGATTGCTTAGAGTATCAACCTTTATACCTAGATCATGCACCCATTTAGACTTGATTTTGGTATATGGTGTTAGATATTGGTCTATGCCCAGTTTCTGCCATATTATATTCCAGTTTTCCTAGCAGTTTTTGTCAAACAGTGAGTTCTTATCCCCAAAACTGGGGTCTTTGGGTTTATCAAACAGTAGATTACTATAGTCATTGACTGCTGAGTCTCATGTACCCAATCTATTCCATTGATCCACTATTCTATTCCTCAGTCAGTACCAAGTAGTTTTGAGAACTGCTGCTTTATACTACAGATTAAAATCTGGTATAGCCAGTCCACCATCCCTAGCATTTCTTTTCATTAATTCCCTTGTATTCTGGACCTTTTGTTCTTCCAAATGAATTTTGTTACTATTTTTTCTAGCTCTATAAGGTAGCTTTTTGGTAAACTGATTGGCATGGCACTAAATATATAATTTAATTTAGGTAAAATTGTCATTTTTATTATATTAGCTCAACCCAGCAATGAGCAATTGATATTTTTCCAATTAGTTAGATATGACTTTATTTGTGTGAAAAGTGTTTTGTAGTTGTGTACATATAGGTCTTGGGTTTGTTTTGGCAGGTAGATTCCCAAGTATTTTATAATGTCTGCAGTAACTTTAAATGGGTTTTCTCTTTCTATCTTTTGCTGTTGAATTTCATTAGAAATATACAGGAATGCCAAGGATTTATGTGGATTTATTTTATATCCTGAAACTTTACCAAATTTATTTGTCTCAAGTAGTTTTTTACTTGATTCTCTAGGATTCTCTAAGTGTATCATCTGCAAAGAGTGATAGCTTGGTCTCTTCTTTGCCTAATTTGATTCCTTTGATTTATTTTTCTTCTCTAATTGCTACTGCTAACATTTCTAGTACCAGATTGAATAAGAGGGGTGATAGTGAACATCCTTGTTTCACCCCTAATCTTATTGGAAATGCTTCTAGCTTCTCCCCATTACATAAAATACTTGCTGATAGCTTTAAATAGATGCTACCTATTATTTTAAGCAAGGTTCCATTTATTCCTATACTTTCTAGTGTTTTTAATAGGAATAGAGGTTGTATTTTGTCAAAAGCCTTTTCTGCATCTATTGAGATAATCATGTGGTTTTTGCTAGTTTTATTGTTGATATGATCAATTATATTGATGGTTTTCCTAATATTAAACCATGCTTGCATTCCTGGAACAAATCCTACCTCATCAAAGTGTATTATTCTTGTGATAAGTTGCTGTAGTCTTTTTGCTAATATTTTATTTAAGTTTTTTGCATCTATATTCATGAGGGAGATTGGTCTATAATTTTCTTTCTCTGTTTTATCTCTTCCTGATTTAGGTATCAGTACCATATTTATGTCAAAAAAAGAATTTGGTAGGACTCCTTCTTCACTAATTTTCCTGAATAGTTTGCAGAGTTTTGGAATCAATTGTTCTTTAAATGTTTGATAGAATTCACTAGTAAATCTGTCTGGCCCTGGAGATTTTTTCCTAGGGAGTTCCCTGATGACTTGTTTGATTTCTTTTTCTAAGATGGGGTTAAGTAATTTACTTCCTCTTCAGTTAATTTGGGAAACCTATATTTTTGTAAATATTCATCCATTTCACTAAGATTGTCAAATTTATGTGCATACAACTGGGCAAAATAATTCCCAATTATTGTTTTAATTTCCTCTTCATTGGTAGTAGGTTCACCCTTTTCATTTTTGATACTCATAATTTGGTTTTCTTCTTTCTTTTTTTTTATCATATTGACTAAGGGTCTATCAATTTTATTGTTGGGTTTTTTTTTTCATAAAACCAGCTCTTAGTTTTATTTATTAATTCAATAGTTTTCTTAATTTCAATTTTATTAATCTCTCCTTTGGTTTTCAGTATTTCTAATTTAGTGTTTAATTGGGGATTTTCAATGTGTTTTTTTTCTAGCTTTTTCAATTGCATGCCCAATTCATTTACCTCTCTTTTCTCTAATTTATTCATGTATGCACTCAGGGATATAAAACTTCCCCTAAGAACTGCCTTTGCTGCATCCCACAAATTTTGGTATGTTGTCTCATTATTGTCATTCTCTTGAATAAAGTTACTGATTGTTTCTATGATTTCTTGTTTGATCCACTCATTCTTTAGTATTGTTTAGTTTCCAATTAGTTTTTAGTCTGTCTTTCCATGGCTCTTTATTGCATATGATTTTTATTGCATCATGATCTGAGAATGATGCCTTTATTATTTCTGCCTTTCTGCACTGAATTGTGAGGTTTTTATGTCTTAGTACATGGTCAATTTTTGTGTATGTGCCATGTACCACTGAGAAGAAGGTATATTCCTTTTTATCCCCATTTAGTTTTCTCCAGAGATCTGTCATACCTACCCTAAGATTCTATTCACCTCCTTAACTTCTTTTTTGTTTATTTTGAGGTTGGATTTATCGAGTTCAGAGAGGGGGAGATTAAGGTCTCCCATTAGTATAGTTTTGCTATCTATTTCTTCCTCTAATTCCCTTACCTTCTCCTCTAGGAATTTGGATGCTATACCACTTGGTGCATATATGTTAAGTAATGATATTGCTTCATTCTCAATGGTGCCTTTTAGCAGGATATAGTTTCCTCCCTTATCTCTTTTAATTAGATCAATTTTTGTTTATACTTTATCTGAGATAAGGATTGCTACCCCTGCTTTTTTTACTTTAGCTGAGGCATGATATATTTTACTCCAGCCTTTTACCTTTATGCTGTGTGTATCCCTCTGTTTTGGATGTGTTTCTTGTAAACAGCATATTGTAGGATTATGATTTTTAATCCATTCTGCTATCTGCTTCCGTTTTATGGGAGAGTTCATTCCATTCACATTCACGGTTATGATTATTATCTGTTTCTTTCCCTCCATCCTATTCCCTTCCCTGTTAATACTTATATATTTTTTTCTCCCCTTCTCCCTTCCCCTCCTTAATAGTTTTTCTTTTGACCACCACCTCCCTCAGTATTCCCTTATCAGCCTCCCTTCCTTTTCCTCCCTTTCCTATCCCTATCTTTTCAATGCTGACTTGAGGCATTCACTTTTCCCTACTCCCCAGAGTTCTCTATTAATGTAACTATTTTCCCACAAACCCCTATTTATGTGCCACATTGTGATATGGAGGGGGAGGCTCCTGGGTTCTTGGAGGCCATGCCAATAGAGTATAAGCTCTGATAGGTCTTACCAAACTGAAAGATTTCAAGTGTGGTCAGACAGTGGATTATTAGTCTTTCCTTTGAGTTGAATTGCAGAGTACATCATGTGAAATGCCAGGTTAAATGAATCAAAAGCCGGAATTAAGAAATATCAACAACCTCAGATATCAACAACCTCAATGACACCACTCTGATAGCAGAAAGTGAAGAATTAAGAAGCTTCTTGTTGAGGGTGAAAAAGGAGAGTGTAAAAGCTGACTTGAAGCTTAACATCCAAAACACTAAGTTGTTGGCAACTGGTCCCATCACTTCCTAACAAATAGAGGGAGAAGCAGTGTCAGATTTTATCTTCTTGGGCTCAAAGATCACTCCAGAAAGTGACTAATCTTTTCCTTGGAAAGCAAGCTATGCCATATCTGGACAGAATACCAAGAAGCAGAGAAATCACCTTGCTGACAAAGGTCCATATGGTCCAAGCTATGGTTTTTCTAGTAGCAATGTAAGGCTGTGAGAACTGGACAATAAGGAAAGCTGAGTGCCACAGAATGGACATTTTTGAATTGTGTGCTTAAAGAAGACTTTTGAGAGTCCTTTGGATAGCAAGGGAATTAAATTAGTCAGTACTTAAAGAAATTAATTAAGGGTATTCACTGGAAGGTCAAATATTGAAGCTGAAGATCAAATACATTGGCCACACGAGAAAATAGCACTCATTGGAAAAGACCTTGATTTTGGGAACGACTGAAGGCAAAAGGAAAAAAGGATGACAGAGGATGAGATAGATAATTTCATGGAAACAACGATGAACAGACTCTGAGAGATGGTGGAGTATAGAAGGGCCTGGCATGCTATGGTCCATGGGGGCACGAATAATTACACATGACTGAAATGACAACAAAAAATTGGAGAGGTTTATCTATGAAGTGATTTTTTTTTTCTTTCCAACCCTGGCAACAAAGGCGAGGATCTGGAGTTGAAATAACTGGTTTTGAACTCTGATTCCCTTACTGTTATGACTTTAAATAAGATACTTAATTTCTCTACAGCCTTAGTTTCAAAGGATCATAGATTTAGAGCTAGAAGAGCCTTTAGAAACTCTTTATCTTACATATGAGAAAACTGTGACACAAGTGACTTGCCCAGGGTCACACTAAATGTCTGAGCCAGCATTCAAACTTGGCTCAGATTTTATGGCTGTTCCCGATTTTATGCACTAACCTGGCTGCCATCATCCACATCAATCAATCACCATTTAGTAAGTGCCAGGCCCTGTGCTAGTGCTAGGGATTACAAAAAGAGGCAAAAGACAGCCAGTCCTCAAGGGGTTTATAATCTAATGGAAGTGCTTACAATCTGTGCTTCCCTCATTTAATTATTTCCTATTTATCCCCTATGCTTTGTCTACATTTGTTTGCATGTCATCTTCCCCCATCATTCTGTAAGCTCCTTGAGGCCAGGAGCTGTCACTTTCCTCTTTTTATATCCCCATTGCTTTGCTCAGTGTCTGGTGCTTAGTACAGGCTTAATAAATATAAATCGACTCGGGGTGGGGAGCTTGTGGTCCTCTAGGTCCTCCGGTGCGGCCTTTTGACTGAGTCCAAGTTTTACAGAACAAATCCTTTTACTGAGGAGATTCGTTCTGTAAAGTTTGGATTCAGTCAAAGGGCCGCACCTGAGGATCTAGAGGGCCACACGTAGCCTCGGGGGGGGGGCAGGTTCCCCACCCCTGAAGGGACTGGTCCAGTCCCTTCTAGCTCTAAGCCCCGTGAGCCTATGGAGGAGGTGCGATCTGAGTGAGTGGAGTCCCCGCAGACAGGACATCACCTGGCCTGGAGGACGTGTTGCTGTCAGGTGTTTGGGGTGTTCAAGTCAGGGCTCCCAGAGCTCCTCGACCCCTCTACCTCCTTCACCCGACCTGATTCCTTCTTTCCGTCCCTTATTGTTCTCATTCTTTCTCTTTCTTCCTCGACCTCCCTTTAGGTATCATCCATTCCCTCCACCCCCGCCCCAATACCCCCTCCTCTCACCAGCCAGTACAGCAGCTCACTGGGGGAGGAGGAGGTGGCCATGGGCGGAGACCCCAGAGCTTCGCTAGGGATTCACGACTCCTCCCCTCCCCCTTTACGCCCCACCCTCCATCTAGTCCCTCTCTTCCCTCTCTCCTTCCACCTCTTCTTCAGCCCTACAAGGTACCTCTTCCTTGTAGAATCGGTCCATCCGCTGGCCATCAGGCCCTTCTTACTTCACCAGAGCAAAGTTCCTCAATCTCAGCTGGGCGGATGCTGTGGCCATTCCCCCTCACGCACCCAGACCAGGGTCGGTGGTCTAGACCTTAAATCCTGGACTTCACACATCTCTCCTTGCTGGATGTGTAGCAACTGAATTCTGTCGAACAAACATTTATTAAGGTCCGCCTATGTTCAAGATATTTTGCCAGGTGTCTCCAAAAACGAACAAACAAAAGAAATAGTCTTCTCCCCACTGAACTTTTCTTCTACTGGGGATACAATACAACATAAGCACAGATAAACACGTTATAAAGCGATTTTAGGAAGGAGATGGCACTGATAACCTGTGGAAGGGGGAGTTCACATAATGCTTCAAGAAAGAAGTGTGCCCTGAGCCGAGTGAGAGTGGAAGGGAAGGCAAAGATTCTGGAAGGTAGAGTATGGGAGCCAGAGTGGTAGGAGATGGAGTTCCAGTTTGGGGAATGACTGGAACATAGGTTCAGTTAGTTTGGAACAGGGATTTCATGAAGGAGAGGATAAGGATATAATAGGAAAAATGAAAAATAATGGAAAAAAAGGAAAGAGGGTTGGGCCAAGATTGTAAAGGGCTTTAACTGTTATCTACTTGGTGAAATGGGGAACACTGTGGCCTGGAGAATGTTTTAAAGGAAACTTTAGCCCTCTCAATAAATATGCATGTACCTTTCAAAGGTAACTACAGAAATTCACAAGCCCCACCTTGACCACAAAACTCAGAGAAGCATTTCTTTCTTTCACTTGCACCAAATCTCACAGATAAATCATATTCCCACTTTGTACCCTGCCAAACAATTTCCACGGTAGCTTCTGGTATTAAGATCATAATGTTCTGTGGGAAATGCTTCCATTCCTTCAAACCCAAGCTCATTCTTAGGACAAGCTTTAATTTGGCACAGGGGGGAAATCTGTCTGGTCTCACATGGGTATTCACTTTCTTCAGGGAACTGTGAACCAAAATGAAATTTTTGAATTTTACATGATTGTTTAAACATGTTAGTGGGTTAACTGTATGGTAGGAACTGTGAGAAATGATTCATGTGGACCCCTACTCTATGCCAATTAGTATTAATCTGATAGTGGTAGTGATTATAAGTTCTGTATATTAGGCCACAGAGCTGTAAACTGAAGATTGTAAGTTCACTTGCTTAATGATGGGAAGCTAACTAGAGACCCTATACCCCTGTTGTTCCTTGTTATGGTGACCAAATCCAGCATGGCAGAGGTGACTCAATTACATGGAAAGCCCCCCAACGTATTTGTGTACCTCCAAACCAGTCTTTCTTGTCCAACATGATCAGGTGACCATCATAAGATGACCACTTAGTCAGTGGAGATACCTCATGCTTCACCCAACCCAAGACACTCCCTCCCCCTCAACCCCACTGCTTTACCATTTTGTGGTTGAGAAACCATTTTGGGCCCTCAAAGCAAGAGCTATCAATCAATGGGATTCTGTATTTTGTGTAGTTTCTCTAGAGTGTTCAAAAATTAAACCTGGTATCAAACCTTATAAAAATAAGGCCCTGAGGCAGAGAGCATCTCACATTTTGAGGAAGAGCTGAGGTCCACTTCATTAGAGGGGACTGTAGAACCTTTAATAAAATACCAATGGCTCAGAGCTCTGCCTCAGTTTCTTTTATTGTAGGTCGGACAATTAACGTATTAAATCAGTCTGGACATTAATAAGGAATTTGAAACCATTTTATTTTCATTGTAAAATGAGAGGCATGACTATGTCAGAAGTACCAAACTTATAGCTCTGGTCCCTGGGAACTCTCAAAGTAATCCTGTCAAAATTAATTGCAAAATATTTAACGAAAGAATTAAAAATATAAAACAACATAGATAATGTTAATTTGTGGTTTTCTAAATTCATATAGAATTGCAGGGATTACCACTGAACTAGATTCTATGATCTATGATCAAATATTGTTACACAAAGAAGCTGTTTTTGATACAGTTGGTATGGTTGTAGAGTCCACAGCAGTTGGCAAGGGTCTCAGCACCGAATTTTGGGCTTGTCCACAGTTGTGAAAAAGGGAGCTGGCCAGTGTTGTTGAGTGTGATGCTGAAATGGAAAGCCAGAGAACTGTGTCAATTGATCAGAATTGAATTTCTATTGGGGAAAAATAAGACAAGTAGCTGAAAAAGGAAGGAAACATTGAGCAATCAGAAGTAATCAAGTTGCTTAGTGAAATTTATGATCTCCTTTTTCAAGAAGAGTTTCCTGAATTTGGAATTAGCGGACCTGAGTTCAAATCTCACCTCTGATACTCCATGTATAACTTTAGACAAGTCACTTGTGTTACCTGGGCCTCAGTTTCCTCATCTGTAAAATGATAGTGTTAGACTAGATGAACTCTAGCATCACTTCCAGCTCAAGATTTATCGTCTTTTCCTGTCTTCTCCCCCTCCCTCCAGAATTACATGTGAAGTAGAGAAAATAGAGCTCTACCTGCTGCTAATTTGGGCCACTGCCCACAGGAAAGTTTTTGGCTATGTCACAGAGCACGCATTCATCCCCAGAGAACAGGTAGGTGAGACTCACCATGCATACACACACCATGATCAAGCTGTGCTTTCTTTGAGAATTCAGTTCTACAACAACTGAGTGAAAATCAACTTTAAAACCATAACCTAGAGGTCCAGATTCCTGAAAGCAGGAGTCTTCCTTTCCTGAAAAGATGGTTTAGGTATCCTAATGCACCTTTACAGCTTTAGGATGCTATGAGCTAAATACAGATATATAAATCATTATCATGTTAGGAAGATTTTTTTCCACAAAAGGCCTTCTCCGGTGCTTCATGATGGCACTGAGATGACCCTGTATAAATCAAGGCTAGGCTGGTAGATCTGGAAGATATAGTAGAGTCTGACAGGTCCTACTAAGTTGGAGAGGCTTACAGTATGACCTGAGGACAGATTACATACATCTTATGGTCAAGTACTAGCCCAGCTGGATTTAGAGAGGTTCATCACCAGAAGATGACCATCAGGCTGTAAGTATTTTTGGTCACAGAACACATGCAACTACCTCTTTTGTTGTTGTTGTTGTTGTTTTGCTTTTTGGAGGGCAATTGGGGTTAAGTGACTTGCCCAAAGTCACACAGCTAGTAAGTATGTCAAGTGTCTGAGGTCACATCTGAACTCAGGTCCTCCTGACTCCAGGGCCGCTCCTCTATTCACTGCCCCACCTAGCTGCCCCACAACTACCTCTTAAGGCATGGAGGGTTGGGAAGGTATTATAATTTGTCTAAGTGAAGGGAACAGTCACACTAGTGAAATCACAGCTACATGAGATAATTAACTGTAATTTTAACAGTGAAGTAAATGGGATTTCCTATTAATAAGTTAATAATTTAAGAGCAAATTTCAAATGAATGACATTTTAATTCTCTTTTAAAATGTAATACAAATATGATTTTCTCCATGAAGTCTTCCCAAATCCCCTTTGGACTCACAGAATATTTTTTTACAACTCTGATGACTTATCATGTCCTTTTATGCATTACAATATCTGTGTTGATGTTTTATTTCCCCTGATAGACTCTAAACTCCATGAGGGCAGAAATCTATCTAAATTTTAAAAGTCCTATAATAATAATTGTGTTGTTCAGTCATTCAGTCATGGTTGACTTTTTGTGACCCCTTTTGAGTTTTCTTGGCAAAGATATTGGAGTGATTTGCCATTTCCTTCTCCAACTCATTTTACAGATGAGGAAACTGAGGTAAACAGAGTTAAGTGACTTACCTAGGGCCACATGATCACTAAGTGTCTGATGCTAGATTTGAATTCGTGAAGATGAGTCTTCCTGACTCCAGGCTCAGATCAGCAGACTCTATCCACTGCACCATTCACCTGCCCTCATAATAATAAGTGAGTCTGCAGAACCTGGAGTCAGGAAGACTCATCTTCCTGAGTTCATCAAATCCAGCCTCAGACATTTACTTGTTGTGTGACCCTGGGCAGGTCACTTAACCCTGTTTGCCTCAGTTCCTCATGTGTAAAATGAGCTGGAGAAGGAAATGTCAAACCACTGCAGTATCTTTACCAAGAAAACCTCAATGGGGTTACGGAGTGCCAGATGTGACTGAAAAACAGCTTAACAGCAACAACTATATGAAGGCTGAAGTATTATCCTAGCAACATAGATTTAACACTGAAGAGCTCTCAGGGGTCACCCAGTCCACCCCCCTCATTTTACAGATGATGAAAGTGAGCCCATGGGAAATTTAAGTGACTTGCCTAATTTCACACAGGTGGTTGTTGTCCTTCATGCTTAAAGAGGACCAAAATGACATCATTATGTTGAGTCAAGGCACAGTGTGTCTGACGGTGCTTGATCAGAATTCAGAAGACACTACTACCACAGATCAAGCACAAATAGTCCATACAAACATTTGAAGTGGAGATATCTCTAAATTTGTGCATCTCATGTTTCTTTTGAGCTACTGCAATTCTGCTTTGATCACAGAGCATAGTGCATTCTTTGATTCGGGCAACCATGATGGACAGTACTGTGCCAGTGTCTCCCATGTCCCACAATCTATTCCAATGTTCTTTTTTTATTCAAAATTTTTATTAATTTTAAACTTAAATACTAAATTTTAATTATAAAATAAGAAAAGACAAAAAAAAAACATTGCCATGTGCACATCAGAATGTAAGAGAGGATTCAAAATATATAGCTATATATTTTCATTTCAAGAAAGCCTATATAATAAATACTACACATTGTGTTCAGAACTGTCCATTTTTTCTTTGCTTCCTTGTAAATTTTCATTTATTTTTTGCTGTGCACTGTTTACTTTGTTCTTTTCTTCCCCCTTCCTCCCCTCTCCCCCAAGAAGGCTACAAATTGCATTGACACGCACATGTGTGGACACACACATATATACATATATAAAAACATATGTATATATGAAATACATACCTACACTTATACATATATATACTTAGATATCTATAATCATATTTATATATAGACATATACATTCATACACATCTATGTAAGACCATAGTATATATGCCTGTCCTCTTTTTCTCTGGATGATATCTTCCTTCATAAGTCCAAGTCTTTCCATATTTTTCCTTTTTTTTTTTGGAGGGTAATTGGGGTTAAGTGACTTGCCCAAGGTCACAAGGCTGGATCCAAACCCAGGTCCTCCTGACTCCAGGGCTGGTGCTCTATTCACTGCACCACCTAGCCACCCTCCATATTTTCCTATGTCTAACAATTCGTTGTTTCCTATACCATAGCAATATTCCAACCTTATACTGTCTAGTTATTTTAAAAGTCTAAAATAATACTGATTGATATGGCTGACATATGGCGTAGTTTCCCTATTTTTCTCTTTTAATTAGATCTATTTTAGCTTTAACTTTGTCTGAGATCGTGATTACTACCCCTGCCTTTTTTTCCCTGATAAAGTCTACTCCTGATTTTTATTTTATGTTTGTGTGTATCTCTCATTCCCCATCCCTCCTGACTCCTCTACTTTACTTCTACCTGCTACCTTGCCCTCCTATTACTTAACCTACCCCCCCCACCAAAGATCTCTCCCTTCTCCTCTCCCCCCTCCCTATCCCCTTAGCCTTTTATTTCTTTCTGAATTTAGAAGAATTTTATATCCTTCTAGATTTATATGTATTGTTCTCTCTTTAACCCACTCCCAAAGTGAGCAGGGTTCCAAAACTACCAGCCCTCATCCCCCATCTAATTCCTCTATATAAATTCTTCCTCTCACACCCCATTTGTATATTATAATTACTTTTTACATTTTCCTAGATGGTTTACTTTTTAGCATCACATCATACTCAACTTTACCCCCATCTTTCTTTCAACCTACCCAATCACTTATAACAATCTTAGACATATGATTTACATTTCCTCATATAAAAAAAGTCTGTCCTTACTGAGTCCCTTGTAATTAGTCTTTGATGTTTACTTCATATTTCTCTTGGATCTTGTATGTCATATTTTCTATTTATTTCAGGTCTTTTTGCAACAAAATCCTGAAAGTCTTTGAATATTCTTTTTTTCCCCATTCAGTAGTATGCTTAACTTTGTTGGGTATGGTATTTTTTGGCCACAATTTCAGTTCTATTGCTCTTCTATAAATACTGTTCCAAGACCTGTGGTCTTTTAATGTAGCTGCTGTTAGGTGTTAGGTGATTCTAATTGTGGCTCTGCCATATTTGAATTGAATTGTTTTTTTCTTGTTGTTAATACTAATTTCTCCTTGAGCTGGGGTTTCAGAATCTAGCTATGATTTTCCTCTAGGATTCCCTCATAAGATGTCTTTTGGGTGGTAATCGATTGATTTTTTTCTATTTCTACTTTCCACTCTAGTTCTAACATTCCAGGATAATTTTCTCTAATTATATCTTGTATTATTGTATCAAGATTCTTTTTTTGATCATAGCTTTCAGGTAGTCTGATCATCCTTATGTTTTCTCTTTTTGATCTGTTCTCCAGATAAGTTGTTTTTCTTGTGAGATGTTTCACTTTCTTTTCTCTTTTTTCATTCTTTTATTTTGTTATTTCTTAATCTCTCATAACTTCACTGGCTTCCCCTTGCCCAATTCTAATTTTCAAGGAGTCGTTTTCTTCTTTAAGATTCTCGATCTCCTTTTCTTTCTTTCTTTTTTTCAAATGCTTTATTAACTTCTGGTTTACATCATTAATTTCTGCCAGATTTTGAGTTATAAATTTTTCCCCTACCCACCTCCCCAAAATAGTGGTCCCACTGGATATCCCCTCCTCCAATCTGCTCTCTCCCATGTCTTCTCCGATACCCCCTTTGACTTTTCCAGTAGGGCATGGTGGATCTCTATGCCCCAGTGCCTGTATATCTTATTTCCCAATTACATGTAAAATAGTATTAATAATAGTGTATATATGTATATGTTTTAAACATTTGATTTTAAAACTTTGAATTCCAGATTCGTTCCCTTCCTCCCTTGTCACCCGCCCTTACTGGGAAGATAAGCAATTCAAAATAGGTTGTACATGTGTAGCTATGCAAAACATTACCATAGTAGATATATTGTAAAAGACTGACTATATTTCCCTCCCTCCTATCCCACCTCCCACTTGTTCTATTCTCTACTTTAATCCTGTCCCTTTTCAAAAGTGGGTGCTTCCAACTTTCCTCCCTGCCCCCAGCCTGCCCTCCCTTCCATCATCCCCCCTCTCATCCCCTTCCCCCCTACTCTCCTGTAGGGTGAGCTACCCTATTTAGCATGTATGTCATTCCTTCCCTGAGCCAAATTCAATGAGAATAAGGTTTTGCCTTTTTGCCTTCCTGTTCTTCCCCTCCGTTATAACTATTTTCCCTTGCCTCTTCTATATGAGATAGTTTACCCCATTCTGTCTCTCCCCATCTCCTCTCATTATATTCCTCTCTCACCTCTTAATTTCACCTTTTAAGTATCATCCCTTCCTATTCAATTGGTCAAATTGGTCCTGTGCCCTCTATCGATGTATACCTGTAAACATATATATACATATTCACATATGTATTTATATGCCCATATCCCTCCTATATAGACATATATATTTTTTTCTATTCCCTTCAACTATTTTCATACTGAGAAAAGTTTCATCAGTTACAATTATCATTTTTCCATGTAGGAATGTAAATAGTTTAACTTTGATAAGTTCCTTATGATTTCTTTTCCCTGTTTATCTTCTCATGCTTCTCTTGCTTCTTGTATCTGAATGTCAAATTTCCTATTCAACTCTGGTTTTTTCATCAAGAATACTTGAAAGTCCTCTATGAATGACCACATTTTCCCCTGAAACATGATACTCAGTTTTTCTGGGTAGGTGATTCTTGGTTTTAATCCCAGCTCCTTTGACCTCTGGAATATCATATTCCAAGCCCTTTGATCCCTCAATGTAGAAGCTGCCAGCTCCTGTGTTATCCTGATTGTGTTTCCACAGTATTCAAATTGTTTCTTCCTGGCTGCTTGTAATATTCTCTTCTTGATCTGGGAATTTTGGAACAGGGCTATAATGTTCCTAGAAGTTTTCTTTTGGGGATCTTTTTCAGGAGGTGATCAATGGATTCTTTCAACATCTATTTTGCCTTCTGGTTCTAAAACATCAGGGCAGTTTTCCTTGAGAATTTCTTGGAGGATGATTTCTAGGTTCTTTCTTTGATCATGGCTTTCAGGTAGTCCAATAATTTTTTAAATTATCTCTCCTGGATCTATTTTCGAGGTCAATGGTTTTTCCCATGAGATATTTCACATTGCCTTCTATTCTTTCATTTGTTTGGATCTGTTTAACACCATCTTGATTTTTCATAAAGTCACTAGCTTCCATTTGCTCCAATCTAATTCTTGAAGAATGATTCTCCTCAGTGAGCTTTTGAGATTCTTTTTCCATCTGGCAAATTTGGCTTTTTAAAGCATTCTTCTCCTCATTGCCTTTTTGAGCCTTTTTTGCCATTTGAGTTAGTCTATTTTTTAAGGTGTGATTTTCCTCAGTCAGGCTGTTGACTCTCATTTCATAATTTTCTTGCATTGTTCTCATTTCTTTTCCCAATTTTTCCTCCACTTCTCTTATATGCTTATTAAGGTCCTCTATGGCCTGTAACCAGCTCGCATTTTTCTTTGAAGCTTTTGGTGCAGGAGTTCTGACTTCACTGTCTTCCTCCTGTTCCATGCTTTGATCCTTTTTGTCACCAAAATAGGAGTGTAAATTGGGTGCCCTGTTTATTTTGTTTCCTTTGCCTGCTTATGTCACTACTAAGTAACTTGACCCTTGGGCTTTTTGCCACAGTAGGATTCTGCCACCAGACAGGGGAGCTTCGTACAAAATGCTGGGGTTTTCTCAGCTGCTGAAGGTATTAGTTGGGTGCCCTCTCTGAAGCCTCCACATGCTCTGGCAAGCTGGTCACACACCCCAGGACCTCCACCCTAGACCTCAATCCAGATCAAAGAAGGTTAAAGCAAGAGCGATTACCCCTCAAACTGGTCGCTTGGTCTGCCTACACTCTGTAGGCCAGGAGCTGAAGCTGCCATGTGGAGGTGGCTGTGCAGCCAGGGCTCCTCAGCAGCTTCTTGCCCTGGGGGCAAAAGCCTACACACTCCCAACTACTGGATCCCAAAGTCCACACTGCACTGACCTCTCACTTTGTCCTTAGCATCTATGTGTTGATAATTCTGGAAACCGCTATTGCTGCTGGTGATCTGAAGTCCCTCCAGCCAGTGGTTGGTCAGGCTCACCCTGGTGCTAAAACCTCTGGCTCGTGTGGGGCTGGGTTCAGCTCCCAGAGCGCTGCACTGGCCAATTCCTGCTGGCCTGCTGGACTGTCCTCAGCAGGAGGTTCATTTCTCTGTGTCATTTTGTAGGTTCTATATCTCCAAAGTTTGTTCAGAGTCCCCTTTTTACATGAATTTTATATGAATTGGGGGAGGTGGAAGCCGAAACCATGGAAGTCCTGTTTCTACTCTGCCATCTTGACTCTGCCCCTGGATCTCCTTTTCTAGGTGGTTGACTTTCTTTTCATAATCTTCGCAGGTTTTTAAAAATTGTTTCTCTTTAAAAAAAATACCTCGGGGTGGCTAGGTGGTGCAGTGAATAGAGTTCTGACCCTGGAGTCAGGAGGACCTGAGTTCAAATCCAGCCTCAGACACTTAACACAAAAATAACTAGCCATGTGACCTTGGGCAAGTCACTTAACCCCATTGCCCTCCAAAAAGCAAAAAAAAAAAATTGCCTCAATCTCTCTCATTTGGTTTTTGAGGTCTTGTTTAAGTTCTTCTATAAATTCTTTTTGAGAAGGTGACCAACTGACATTTCTCTTTGGAGTAGGAGAGACATTTTTTGCTTCAATATCCTCCTCTGAAGATGAACCCTCAGTCTTCTCTATTCCCTTAATAACTTTCTATGATTGGGTTCTTTCTCCTTTGCTGATCATTTAAAAAAATTATAGCATCTTGTTATTGTAATCATCTTTAGTCCTGGGGTATGGGAATGGTGTCTTTGGTCTCAGATCCTCCTTCAGTCCTCCCTTCTGACCTGGACCCAAAACCAAGAACTCTGCCCTCTTGTAAGTGCCCACAGCCAGTGGTGTTCCACCCCACTGCTTCCGCACTCACTGGGTGTGTGCTGATTATTTTTCACCCATGCCAACTTTTAGGCAGCACAGCTGGGTCTGGCATTCCTTATCAACAGAGGTTCCCTCAATCTTCCCCTGCACAGATGCCCACCTCCCCACAATGTCCAGGAGGTAAAAATTTCTTTGGCCAATTACCTTCTAACCCAGCTAGCCTTGGGGTTTACTGCTTACTGTTTCAGTGGAACTATCCTGGATGTATGTAAACTTCACAGGGACCAAACCTCGGATCTTCTCCCATAGTCTCAGGAGGATCACTGTTCTGCCCTACTCTTCTTTATTTTTACCTCTCTATGTTTACCCTGAGGCACTATTTAGTCTTATTTGTGGAGGAAATCTGGAGACCTTGGAATTTTCTGACCTACTCCACCATCTTCCCAGAATCCTCTCTGATTCCAAAGTTCTCAAGAGAGACCTTGAACGTATCAGTTCTTCTGACCTTCATGTTAGACCTTCATTGCCTTGTGTGAGTTCCTCATAAAATAGTCTTTTAGGCAAATACATTCAGGTGATATAACCAGCCCATCAGAATTGCACTTTCTGCAGTAGAGTTCAAATAACTGGCAGCTCAGCTTAAGAAAGGACCTCAAGGTTTAGGACCTTATCTTACTAGGTGATCTTCAGAATCTTCCTAAGAAAATTAATATGGAAGTAATTCAGTCTCCTCGCATGGCACTGATAGACTGACTGTCCAGGTTTCGCAGGTATAAAACAACAAGATCACCACAAAGGCTCTGTGAATCTTCATTTTGGTAGGCATCCTAATATCTCTTCTCTCCCACACTTTCCTTCTGAGTCTCCCAAACACTGTTACTGGCAATATGTGCATCAACTTCATCATCTGTGTGGACATACCTAGAAAGCATACTGCCAAGATAATGAACTTATCCATAGCATTCAAAATTTATCCATTTACTGTAACCGATGGTTCCATGAATGAATGGTGTAGTGTTGACTGGTGGACAACCTCTGTTTTCTTGGTGTTGTAAGGCCCCAACTAACACAAGAAGCAATCAATCCACATTCTGTTGCATCTCAGCCTCAGAGGCTGCATTGAGTGCACAATCATCTGTGAACAAAAAGTCACACACCAACTCTCCCTCCACTTTAGTTTTGGCTTGTAGCCTTTTCAAGTTAAATAATTTACCATCAATGCAGTAGTTGACCTTGATGCTGTTTTTGTCCTTGTTGAAGGTGTCAGACAACATCACCGAAAACATCAAATGGCAAATCTGATCATGGCAACAAGCACACAGCCCTGTTTCATTCTACTGGTGACTAAGAAAGCACAAGAGCATTGTCTATAATCCAGAACCTGGGCGAGCATGCTGTCATGAAACTGATGTACAATACTGAAGAACTTGTCCACTCAGCCATTTCTTCCCTGATCTTCCACAAGCTCTCACATCTGACAGAATCAAAAGCTTTGGTCAGAACAACATTGTGCACAGACCTCTGTTCTATTCCTGGCATTTCTCCTGAAGTTGTTAGGCAGCAAGCACCAAATCAACCATTCCTCAGCCTTTTCTGCAGTCACACTGACTCTCAGGTAGATCACCATTCTCCAGGTGAAGTATCATCTTATTAAGGAGGACTCTGGCAAGAATTTAGCTAAAATAGCTAAGAGAGAGACTCACCTGTAATTGTCACAGGACAACCTGTTTCCTTTTCCTTTATATAGATGAACAATAGAATTATCCTTGAACTCCTGGGCAATAACCTTGTCTTGCCATATAACCCAGAAGATTTCAGTCAGCTTTTATAGTAGCAGTAGACTCCCTGCTATGTAAATCTCAGCTGCAATAGAATCAGCACCAGGAGCTTTGCTACATCAGAGGAGCCTAATGGCATTCAAAACCTCTTCTTCAGTTGGAAGTTCAGTTAGAGAGGGATTGATTTCAACACGAGGTAAATGGTCAATGGCTATATCAGTGGTTGATGATGTCTGTTGAGAATGCCATGGAAGTGTCCTTAACAGTGTGACTCCATCAGCTCTGAGTAACTGAGATACACCACAGGTCTTTGACCCATAAGTAGCCTTCAGGGCACCATAAAAGTACTTTGGATTGTTACTATCAATTTTAAACTGAATTTCACCTGCCTTCTTACTGAACCAAGAATCCTGCAATTCTCTAAGCTTTGCTTGCACTTTACTTTTGATGGAGTTAAATGCTGCCTTCTTAGAGACAGATGAACTATCCTGCTAGTAAATCCTGTGGAGTTCACATTTTTCATTTAGCAACTTCTGAATTTCCCCCATCATTTTTGTCAAATGAATCTTGATGTTTGTGAGTGTTTTGGTACAGGTGAGCAAATGCAGTGCTGTATATCACATCTCTAAAAGCTGCCTGCTCCTTTTTCTGCTCCAGTTACCAACTATGTGTTGGTTCAGCTCCCTCCAAGTTAGGAACAAACTGTTCACACTTGGAGAAGTGCTCTAATATGTTGACATTAAGTTTTCTTGAGGTCTTGCTTTTGTTGAATGAGAATGTTTAGCTTGGAATGGATGTCTGTGATCAGTCCAGTACTGTGCACCACACACCATCTTCATTACTCTCACATCTTGTTCCTTCTCCTTACAATTATATTGTCAATTAAATGCCATGCCAATGCTGTGAGGGTGCACCTAGGAAGTTTTATTGTGTTTAGTAAACAGAAGACAACGTTGGTGTTGAGAAGGTCATGAGACACACAAGTCTTCAGTAGTAACTGACCATTACTGTTGCTGTTTCTGACTCCATCCTTCCCAAGGACTCACTGCTGTGTCTGATAATCTGTTCCTATTCTGGTGTAAAAGTCACCCAGAATTATAAACTTTTCTTCTTTTGGCACATTGATGATGATGGTCTCCAGTTCTTCATCAAATCTTTCTTTGACCTCATCAGGATTCATCATGGTATGCATATGCACTGATGATGGAGATGGAGTGCTTTCCTGAAAGTAGCAATCACAGGTGTCGTGAGTCTGTCATTCACACTTTTGAGAGGAATACAAGCTTGTTGACTTGATTATTTTTGATTTCAAAACCTACACCAGCCTCATGGTGTTCCCCATCACTTCAGTCACTCCAGAAAAATGTTTGTTTAGCTCTGACTTCAGTAACCTGGCCTTCGTTTTCCAGGCTTGTCTCACTCAGGGCTGCTATTTGGATGTGATACCAGCTGAGTTTTCTCATAATAAAAGCTATTCATCTTTCAGATCTACTGGATTTCTTGTTGTCCATAAGCATGTGCATGTTCCACCTACTGATGGTGAGTGGAATAATCTCTGCCAAATTTTCTTTACTTTTTTGTGTTTCTACAGTCCAGGATAGGATCCTCACCTACTGAAGTAAGCAGGCCAGGATTCATTTAGTTAGCCTTTAAGGCATCTTTTCTAGCCCCTTCCTCATAATAGAAGGTGAGTAGTGCAGTGCTAAAAAAAAAAGATGATTAGAAACTCAGGGGGCTGCCAAATCTCACTGCAGCTTCAGTCCAGTGTGAAGATGACCCTATGGCCTGAGTCACCTTTGTGCATGGCTGTGACAATAGCTCCCAGTGTATCTGTACCTGCTACTTCATTACTTGCCCATTGCCATAAGACTTCAAAGTAGGTAAAAATGGTAAAATAGTATGGGTTATGCCTTTTGACTCGTGCATAAATTGGATTTAAGTGAGGCAGAGTTGCATAAAATTGTCAGTCTCACTTTCTTCCAGAGTCATCAAAGTTTAGTGGCAAAAAAGTCAAGATGACTGGTGATGGTTCAGGATACAGTGGATGATCTTGGCATCTTCTATGTCCAACCAAGGTCTAAGCACTCCACAAGTGCCTGCTTCTCCTGCTTCATGGCCCTTTGGAACAAATTTTTCTTATCCACTCATTTTCCAGGGAAGTCTTCACATGCTTGGGGTTAGACACCCTTCTAACTCATTGATAGATTTAAGGCCCATCAGATTCCCTCAACCTGGTTTAGCCCCTCTGCCTAGATCGTTTTTGTAACTGCTGTACATGCTACAGCTTCTTAGAGCTACAGGTGAGAGCTGGGTGACAGGTAGGCACCAAAGGTGGAAAACAACTCTGAAAATACTAAGCAGCCCTCATACCAGAAGTACTAATCTTCTTGAATACCCATACACCCCTTTTTTGTTCACGCAAGTAGTAAATGACAGACCCAGAACCAGAACACACGTTCTGGAAACTGGGACAATAAGCAAAGAAGATATATGGAGCAAAGCAGAGGCCAAAAATATTAGCCACATTCATTGGGAAAAACAAAAAAATAAACAAATGCAAAAAGAACTGTGACTTGCAGAGGTTTTGCAAACCCTTTTTAACTTCATAAAGACACAAGGGAAGGGAACCTTTACAAAGTTGTTCCATTGGAAATGCAACCTTTCTCCATGATGTTTCCAAGTGCTTAGTCTGCACTGAAAGAGAATGCATTCAGAGATGGATGAGGGTCTATGAGTATTCCTGGGTATACATTTGTGTTTTGCATATATCTTTGACAGAGATGATGAAGCTTCCTAGTTAAAAGTTCTTAGCTAGCTAATAAATCTTTGAAAACAGGGATTCTGGGTCCATCAGTTATTTGTCCTGTTTTCTCTGGCCTCCTGTATCTAATAGCTCTGCTTGATTTTGGCATTACTCATTGGACACACAACCTTCTTTCCCCTTGGGTGACAAAGGAAGGAGAATCAGGCTCAAGGAGTAGTGTAAATCAGCGAGGCAGGGATCTGTGTTTTGTTCTACTTCCAAATCACTCCCAGGATACAGGCTCTAGGTACAATGTCAATAGAGCCTTGGGTGAGCAAAAAAGAACAGGGGAAAAATACTTCATTTGGATGTTGTTCATCAGTGAGAATTTAACTCAAAACAAAGTCATCTGCCTGCCTATTTTACTTTTGGAGTGATCTTTATGACTTGGGGATTTTTAATCTTAGTTGTATCATGGACATTGTAACACTGTAGGAGCCTTGGAAATCTATCTCCTTTCTTGGAATAATGTTTTTAAATACATAAATTTCAATACATAGGAATACAAAGAAAACCAATTACATCAAAATTACTATAAAAATAAAAATTCATAGAGCCCAGGTTAAGAAATTCTGCTTTTTTTAAAAAAAGAAAGAAATGCTGTTTTTACTAGATTACCATAACAAACTATGACAACATGTAAGATTAGCAGTCTATGCAGCTTAGAAGTCTGCCTTTGACAACTGTAGAAGGTATTTTGGTGAAAACCCATCATGGGACTCAAGGACCAACTTCCATTAATATCTTGGTATAGATCTTGCTTCTTTTTTCTCTTTTGGAGGGCAATTGGGGTTAAGTGACTTGATCAAGGTCACACAGCTATTTGTTGTGTTAAGTGTCTAAGGCTGAATCTGAACCCAGGTCCTCCTTACTCCAGGGCCGTTGCTCTATTCACTGCGCCACCTAGCTGCCCCTAGATCTTGCTTCTTAAACCTAACCTATGTTCATGTATTTCCAGTCTTACTACTCCTTGAGATTAATGGATTACATAAATGTAATATAATACTTCTCTGCATCCTAAAACAACCTTTTTCAAGCTTCATGGAATATCCCTTTCTTATGGGAAGAGAGGTGGGTGAACTTGACTATATAATCTTCAACCATGATGTCCCCCTTCCCCTCACCTTTACCACTCATGACCAAAAAGTCAAGCTCTAACATCCTTTTCCTTTTACCTACCTATCCACAATTACAATCAATTCCTTCCTACTTCCTTGCTACATAAGAACAATACTCTTTCCATTCCACATGGTACTCAGATTATATACACTGCTTCCATGGTTAGTACCTGACCCCTGCCACAAAGAGGCTCCTTTGAAGGAGATGCAGAAGGAGCCAGGAATCACAGGGTCCTCACCTCTGGAAGAGTTCTCTGCAGCACACATAGATCTCATAGCTAGGGCTGGTGAAATTTGCTGAGTCCAGGAAAGTGGCACAATTGGCCTCAGCCCCCCTGGGGACATAGAGGATTCCTGGATAAAGGAGATAAAAATATCAGAGATGAAGCAGGCCCTAAACATGGTCCTGAGGCTTCTCCTTCCTTTGGAATATGAACTCAGAACCCTGGAAAATATCCTTTATCCTACAGGATTGGGATGCATTCTCTCTACCAAGATGCTTGGATAATTAGACAGAATCAATCATTCTTGGATATGTCCCACTCCAAACCAAAAAGTAGCTATGAGAAAAGTTGACAGAGACACCTACCTGCCACACAGGCGTTGACCAGGGATACACAGGCCCCTGTCAAGAGGGCCCTTGTTACCAGTTTGGCAAAGTCACTCTTCCGTTCGGGTGCCATTGAAGCTTCAGGGAATGGGAGAGGAAAGGAATTTAGTATTCCAGAAAATCAATCAACTATGAGCCCCCACTGACAATAATTCAAAAGAATAAAATATATGCATCAAAACCATCTTTATCTCCTACCACCCTCACCATTAAGAGGCCAGATATAAAAGTGACCCAGAGTGGTTCCATGAGTGGCTATGTATCTGCTCTAAGTGATTACTGGTCTGGAAACCTCCAGATGTGAAATGTATCAAGATGCAAAAGTTTTCAGGCAGGACTGGCTGATCTAGTTAATTCCAGGGTCAGCCTATACAAAGACCAAGCCTTAGCAATGGTACCTTAATTGTTCCAACATCCCAAGAGTCCTATGGATCAAGCATGATTTGGGGTTGCTCCAGATTGGAACAAACCCCCTGGACCTTTCCCAGTCAGAATTTCCAAGGTTTGGCCAGAGTCAGATTAACCTCTGGAGAGAGAGGAATAAGGCCCCATTCATTCAGTCCTGATCGTAATGTATTTGTCTTCCTCTCAGAGGCTGTCTCACATTTAATCAATAACTAGCTTTCAGAATTAGTGCAAGGCAAAGGAGTACTGACCAGGAGGGGACTGGGAGGAAAAGATGCATTGAAAAGAAATGATGCAATCTCTAATGAACACAACTCAATAAGCAGCCAGATCAATAAAGCTAATGATTCTGTCCCTGAAAATAAACGAGGTAAAAATGGATAGGTAGTTTTCCTTCCATGTGCCTTTGACACAGATTCTCAGTGAACTTGTGCTCAGATAGGAATAGCCATGGCTGCACTCTAAACACAGAAAGCACTTTAGCTGTCAGATCACAAATAAAGCAGGCAAATTTGCATGCAATTAGCATTTTACTTATTAAGTGTCAAAGATATTAATGTCACTATAATACTTTTCATTATAGATCAGAATTTATTATAAGGCAGATCTATCTTAGAACCAATCTATCTAAAGGAAAATGGTTACTCAAGAATGGGGGAAGGGGGAATTCAGGAGGGGTGAATCCCTTTTAATTTAAAAGCATCTCATCCACAACATGATGGTGAATCTAGACCAAAGGAGTCAAACTCAAATAGAAGTGGGGGCTATTAATCCTTACACCATGGTTCCTGCAAGCAGCATATTGACTTAGTTTTAAAAATATATTATCATCTATATTTTATGATATTTTTATTTATTTTGTTAACTATTTCCCAGTTACATTTTAATCTGGTCCAGAATTCATGTGACTTTTGACTCCATGTTGACATCTCTGAAGATAAACAGAAATCTCCCCTGCCCATTTTTCTCTCCCCTTAATTAACTACTGCTCTGGTATTTCCAACTGGGTGGGTCTATCCTAGCTCCAATTTCTCTGCCTAGGTGTAACTGGCTCTCTAGTATCAGGGTTGTAAATGACAATACTTTCAGTGTCCTGCCTTCAAGACACACAGAGATTTTCTATAACTCACTTAAGCCTCCTAAAGTGATCCCCATCGAACTGAGATTAGCAAATCCACATAGTGAAAAAGTTGTGATGATTTCTGCTCTCACCTGGAAGAAAAAAGGACTTTAGATACATGTTTAAGAACGTGTGTATGTATATACAATTTGTGTATGTATTAGGTAAACATACACAGGTCATCTAATGGTGCATGTATATATGTATATACATACATATAGTCTGTATATGTGGCATATACAAACTGCCTATATACATATATACATAGACACATGTGTGTCTTTATGGCCTAATGGATAGAGTACTAGGTCTGGAGTCAGGAAGACTTGAGTTCAAATCCAGTGTCAGACACTTATTAGTTGTGTGACCCTGGGCAAGTCACTTAACCTCTGTTTGCCTTTGTTTCTTCATCTGTAAAATAAGGATATTTAATAGCACCTAACTTGTGGTGAGGATCAAATGAGATAATGTTTGTAAAGCACAGTGTCTGGCACATAGTAGGTGCTATATAAATGTTAGCAACACACATATACATATACACTGATACTAGAGATGTTTGGGGAGAGGGAGAGAGAGAGAGACAGATAGAGAGAGACACAGAGAGATAGAGACAGAGAGAGACAGAGACAGAGATAGAGAAGAAAGAAATAAGGAAGGGGAAAAGAGAGAAGGAAGGGGGAGAGAGAGAGAAAGAAAGAAGGGAGGGAAAAAGAGGAGAGAGAAGCAGAGACAGGGATAGAGAGAGAGAGAATGAAAGGGAGAGGAAGGAAGGAGAAAAAGAGTGAGAGAAGGGAGAGAGAAAGACAGAGATCATTAAATTACAAATCAAGGAAACCCAAAAGAGTTAATTTAAGACTCTAAGTGAAGAATTACTCCTCTGAGCAGTCAACCACTCTATCAAGATCCAGTGCTAGACTGGAGAGGAAAAAATGATAAAAGATGAAGGAGAAACAATACAAGGCTCAAGGAAGTTAAAGAGCCTAAAACAGAAGGCTACTACTGGGTCTGCCTTGCTGGCCAAGCATAATCTTATGGTTTATTTCAGGGCTCATCCTAAGAGCCTGGAAGGGGGACCTGGACCCTGCTCCAGAATTTTCCACAGCAGTTTTGTTCTGTACATGGGTAGCTTTGGTTGAGACCGTATAGTGTTCCATATTTCTCTGGGTGTACCACTTACAGACATCCACTGCTTCTCACCCCCGACCCACTCCTCAATTCCAGAGAGACGCTTGTTCTGGTACTGAGACAACCGTTCATAGGCCACAAACTCATTCAGGAAGAACTTGATCCCCAGCATCTCAGCTACCATTGGACAGTCTTCCCAGTCCACACCCATCATGAAAACGATGGGACGTAGAATGTAGGAACAGATGACCTGAGAGAGAGAAAGAATGAGAATTTGAGTCTATCCAGGATAAGGAAAAATAAATGGCAAAGGCCAGGTAAGAATATCTATCCAAGTGACAAGTAGGTGGCACAGTGGATAGAGCACTGGCCCCTTGAGTCAAGAGAGCCTAAGTTCAAACCTGATCTCAGACACTTACTAGCTATGTGACCCTGGGTGAGTCACTTAACCCCAACTGCCTTCAAAAGAAAGAAAGAACATCTATCCCCTGTAGCCAGGACTCAATCTCTCCCATCCTTCCAATGTTCCCTTTAGGTTATATAGGATAAAGGGAACAGGCACAATATTGGTACCAGGCTGACCACATCCCAGGGAAATGATGGGTCATGTGACATACATTACCTGGAAGCTGAGTCCCTCTATGTTCACCATCTCCCCCAGCCAGGAAAGTGCAGCATTGATAAAGGCTAACACAGCCAAGAAGGCAATGAGGTTGGCAGCAATGTTAGCAATGAGTCCTATAGAATCTGCAGCGCCACTGCTGGCAGCTTCTAGAATATTCTTCTGATCACTGTGATTGCCATCAAAGATAACAGGTAAAAAAGAAAGAGGAGCTGTAGTTGTTCCAGTATTGGCAACTCTGTGTGTGTACATATGTGTCTGGGGGGGGTGGGGGTTGGGTTAACACTCAGGTCTCTAATTTGCTCCATGGAGGATGGGGGCACTCAGAGCCCTCCTCAGTGAAACTGACTCGGAACTAGTATCAGAAAAAAGTGTTACAGAACCAATCAATCAATCAACAAATATTTATGAAGCACCTTCTCTGTGATGCTGAGCTACAGAGAAAACAGGCCGGAGAACATGCCCAGGTTAGGGAAGGAAACAAAGGATTATTTGGATACAATGATGAGGATGGAGAGGGCAGACTCTTCTTACCATGGCCCCTCAGCTAGATAAAACATGAAACCTCATTCTACCGCTGTCTCCTGCCTCCCCACAATCTCCTGAGTGATATGTTTCACTGGACTCACCCACGGGGCAGTTTTACCCCTTCCTTATTCTTGAACTTGGATTCTTCCACTTCTGGGTAGACCAGCTTGGACAGGGCAAGAGCACAAGGAGCAGCCATCACAGAAGCAGAAACCAGGGATGCAGGATCAATCTAGAAGGTCAGATCTCAAGGTGAGTGCCTGATCAGAACCCAAGATTGCCTGCCAACTGGTGCCAAGGACTGCCCTGAGTGCCAGAGCATTCTGTTATCTACAAATAAACTGGACACAACCAAGAAACATGGCAGAAGGGAACACAGCACAATAATAATGACAATAATACTAACAAAGCAATAATAATAAGAGCTCACATTTATAAAACTTTTTAAGGTTTGGAAAGCACTTGCCTCCCCAAACCTTATGAGGTAGGTATTGAAGGTATTATTATACCCACTGTCCTAGAAATAGAAACAGTGGTATATTGAGAGGGGAGTATCTGGGATGACAAGAGGATAATCTCTTGTTCATGATTAGATGTTTGTTGGGTTATTATACTCAGGAGAAAGTCGAAGTTCTCCCAGCACATTAAGACTCAAATCTGAATTCCTAGTTTTGTAACACGTGTTCATTCCTGACTTCCTGCTAGCTGATTACTCTCACACAGGAATATCTTAGGACCTTGAAGCACTTTAGCTGAAGCTCCCTAGGTCCCAGGCCTACATTATAAATGAAAAGAGCAGGAGGAGCCCCCAAACCAGAAAAGATCCTTGAAGACTTTCTCTAGAGAATGGCTACTGCCTCTGTGAAAACAGTATGACACTCTGATTTACATAGGGGCTAAGAGATCAATGCCTACCCCAAAAGAGATGTAGGCTCCCAACACAGTGCCTGAAATGGTAGCAAAACCTCCAGTCATAACAGCATGGACTTCTGAGGATGTCATGTCTGGCAGGTATGGCCGAATCAGCAGAGGTGCTTCCGTCTGGAAAGAAGAAAAAGTCATTTGGGCTTGGAGAGACAAGTGGCTTCAAACACCATCATCTTCATTACTGTGCCCAAGGCACAGCCCAAGATTCAGGAGTGCATATTCTCCCAAGGAGGAATGTCTTTAAGGTTTATAAAGCACTTTCCTCCCAACTTCCCTATGAGGTAGGTATTCCAAGTATTACTATACCCACTGACTTAGAAACAGAAACAATGGTATATTGAGAGGGTAATATTTGGGATGAAAGGAGGAAAATCTCCTATTTATTTATTTATTTTTAATAGGTTTATTTATTAGGTTCTCCTTCATTGGCTTACTATACTGAGAAGATAAACAACACAGGAGAGTAAGGGAATATGGAGACACATGCAAATCTAGGAATCCCTTTACCCTTCTCTGAGCAGTCTCCTAGCTCTCTGTGTCTATCTCATTCATTGTAGCATTTAATCAGCATGATTTAGTAAAAAGAGCAAATAATTGGACTAAGAGTTTGAACCTTGTTTCAAATCCCCCTTTCACCATTTACTACCTGTGTGACCTGAGACAAGGCATTTAACCTCCTCAGACTTCAATCTGTAAAATAAGGGAGTGGCACCAGATAGCCCCTAAGGTACTTTCTACCTCTAAATCTATGATTCTATGAAACCATGATCTTATGCTGCCTTAGATTGCCAGGGGACACTCAGAGCCCTTCTCAGTGAAGCTGACTCTAAACAAGTATCAGAAATAACTGCTACAGGACCAATCAATCAGTCAACAAACATTTATTTCTATACTGCTAAGTTATAAGCTGCTAGATGAAGAGACTATTTTTCATATTTCTTTTGTGCCTTCTAAGCATACCACATCTAAAGACATACTAGGCACTTAATAAATGTTCACTGGATGTTGAAGGAATGGATGTAATATAGAACCTATACTCAAGGTCTATCTTATGATTAACTCAATGTCATTTGATGAGACACTACTCCTACTATCTAGTTATTGTCAGAAGCATGTGTTGAACACCAACTGTATACTGACATATCCTGGCATGTGGGAAAGAAAACACAGTTCCTATGATGAATGAAGCACATCAAAGATGATCATTAAATCCTTGTGAAAGAAAAGGAAGGACAAACAGAAAGAGGGAAGACCTAGTCATGAATTAGAAAGTTTGGACAAATATAAATGTTTGTAAATTAATAAATGAACATGGAAAAAAAAACTGATGAAAATCCACATATCCTTTTTGTTGTACATGAGAGAACTGGACTGAGGGTGGGTGGAAACTAAAATTAAACAGAGATATTCATGAATATAGGGACATGAAGACTGACAGAAAAACATGATTGAGGTCACAAAGAAGCCTGCTTCATCAATATCCCCTGTAAAAACAGCAATAGAAACACAAGAAAAAGAAAACAACCAGAATCTTCAAAATAAAATGTAAAACTCCACCAAAAAATTGATGAACCAAAGAAAAACTCTAACACAATGACAAAATACAGGGTGTCCTATAAGTTAAGTTCTCTTAAAATTAAAGCAGGCTTAAAACTTCTCTAAGACTTTTGGGATGTCCTGTATTATTAATTAAAAGAAACAGGCAAAAAGATCAAAAGAAAAATATATTGAAATACCATTGACAGGATGATCAGAAACAAAACTGGACTACAATAAGTAGGTAAAAGACACACTGAAGGAATTAGGGAAGAAATAGAATTAGTAAAAGAAAAAATTATGAAAAGAAATAAAGATAGGACTAGATGTAGCCAAGGAATGTCAGGACAAGACTGGATAGTTTAGAAGCATGCCTAGAGATTATGTATGTGAAAATAAAATTGCTGAAAAATTGCATTATTTTTACTAAAAGACAGACTAATAGGAGGAACAGAAAATAGAAAAAGCAAACCCTGAAAATCCCCAAGCTGGAAAAAAGATTTGAAAGCACTGCTGGAGAAGGTGATGGATCTGGAAAACGGATCAAGTAGAGAAAATTTAAGAATCACTTAACTCGGGGCAGCTAGATGGCACAATGAATAGAGCACCAGCCCTGGAGCCAGGAGGACCTGAGTTCAAATTCAGCCTCAGACACTTAATACTTACTAGCCATGTGACCTTGGGCAAGTCACTTAACCCCAATTGCCCTGCTTTCCCCTCTCCAAAAAAGCAAACAACAACAACAACAACAAGAATCACTGAACTCCATGGAAAATATGAAGAAGAAATGAATCTGACCATTATATTTCAGGAAGTTATATAAGAAAATGTTCAAAAAATGTAGAAACCTAGGTCAAGATTGAAAATAAATAAAATTCATAAGATATTAGTAAGGAAAAACCCATAATTAAATGCACTCTGGCATATCATTGCCAAGCTTCAAAACTACTACAATAAAGGAATAATCCTGCAAGCAATCAAGAAAAATGTCATCACATATAAAAAAATACCATTTTAAATTTCAAAAGGTTTTTCTATAAAATTAGCAAATAACAGAAGAAACTAACCTGTACTATGTAGAAAGCTAGAAAGCATTAGAATTCATACTAAAATCAATTTCCCAGCAAAGCTAAGCATTCTTTTTAAAAATTGAAAGATGTACAAATAAAAATCAAGGCCTATTTTGAACAATTCATTGAGAAAAATCCAACCTCAAAGAAATTATTGATCCGAAATTAGAAAGAGCATCCAAATCCTGAAATGAATTTTACAACAAAGGGCAGGACCTGGGCAATAAACAGATCATCAATCTAAGTGCTTTTATCTGTTAAGAAGGATTAGTTGTTATCTTAGGACACCTATCATAAAAAGATTTTTAAAAACAGATTTTTTTTAAAAGCCAGGAAGTAGCTTAGAGGCTTGTTTCCCCATAATATAAAGCAAATGCTTACCTATCTGAGCCAGGAAACCCAAGGGCAAAATCCAAGGTTGTTATGGAAGGAGATGAAAACAATGGTCAGAGAGCTTAGGCAGCATAGCAAAAAGCTTATAAGGCTATATTAGTATAACAGAACATATTGATAAGAAAAGACACTAAAGTCATGTTATTTTATAACAGTGATGGAGAAATTTTATAATTTTATTTTAAAATAAGATGTAGAAAATGACTTTAATTTTAAAACAATATCCATTTATAATAAAAAAAATTAAATTTTTTTTTTTTTTGCTTTTTAGAGGGCAATTGGGGTTAAGCGACTTGTCTAAGGTCACACGGCTAGTTTTTGTGTTAAGTGACTGAGGTCAAATTTGAACTTAGGTCCTCCTGACTCCAGGGCTGCTACTCTATTCACTGCGCCACCTAGCCACCCCTTTATTAAAAATTCTTAAAAGCATGAGAATGGAGTGATATTTTTCCCTTAACATAATTTAAAAATATTTATTTGAAACTAAGAATTGCATTATAGGCATTTTCCATTAAGAACAGAATGTCCGTCCACTCTCAGCCTTTGTACTTGCAGTATTTATTCAATACTTGGAAGGTTAAGCTGATTTCTTAAGAGTTAAACAAAAAAGGAGAATGATATCTTATTGAAAATAATAGCAATAATATATTATTATTATTTATATACTTTATATACTGCTTTAAGGTTTGCAAATACTGTCTCATTTGATACTCACATCAACCCTGGGAGGTAGATACTTATTATCCCCATAATACAGATGAACAAACTAAGACAAAGAGCAGTTAAGTGACTTGCCCAGGGTCACATAGCTAGAAGGTGTCTTCTTGACTTCAGGTCCAGCATTCTATCTACTGTCCCCACCTAGCCTGTCAATGAGAATGAATTAGTTGGGGCAGCCAGGTGGCTCAGTGAGTAAGAGCACCGGCTCCAGTGTCGGGATGACCTGGGGATCAAATCCGGGCTCAGATACTCAGCAGCACACCCAGAAATAACTGGCCGTGTAACCTTGAGCAAGTTACTTAACCCGGATTGCTTAAAAAAAAAAAAGAATGAATTAGTCAAGATTAGTAAGATCTACTTTTCTGTAGGTGTTGGGACTAGGAGTGATCTTTTATTTGAAAAACCAGAGTAACTCACTCAGGTCTGAACTGTTTCAAAGCCAAGATAAAAAACTGGTTAATCCAATGATTTCTACTACTTCCTTCAAAGTCTATGAGAGTTAGGCACAGAGTGCCTTTCTGTTCAAGGCAGAACTTCTTACAAAACCAGTCAGGAAGACAGTAGTATCCAGAGCCAAGGGAATCTCTTAAGACTGAATTTCTACACCCATTCTTTGAATCTATAACTGCCTATCTGAGAGAGACTTGAACCCTTGTATATTCTTATGCCTGTGCTACAGAAAAACTGGAATAATAGTGCGTAGCTATCATTAACTTTTTACTAAGGACTTTCAAGGGTACTCAAACCATAAACTACAGGAACTCCGAGCCCTATCTGGTACACTTAATCCTCAATATTTACAATTTAAGGGGTAGGTAGGTGGCATGGAGAATAAAGAATGGATCCTGGAGTCAGGAGGACTTGAGTTAAAATCTGGCCTAAGACACTTGATACACCCTACTAGCTGTGTGACCTTGGGCAAGTCACTTAACACTATTGCCTTGCCTTCCCCCCCCCTCCAAAAAATAAAAAAAAAAAACATTTACTGGGGCAGCCAGGTAGCACAGTGAGTAAGAGCACCGGCTCCAGTGTCGGGATGACCTGGGGATCAAATCTGGGCTCAGATACTTAGCACCACACCCAGAAATAACTGGCCATGTAACCTTGAGCAAGTTACTTAACCCCAATTGCTTTAAAAAAAAAACATTTACAATTTAACTTTTGCTACTTCAAGCATTTGGGTGATTTTTATCAGTAACTGAACTAGCTTCCAAGACTGTGTCACTCACAGTTTCCAAGCTTAAATGGCAGGTTGGCATGATCGGCCAGCTGGCTAGAGACATAGAGACTGCTGATCCCAACACTGACTGCAGCCTCAAGGTTCAACATGAACTCACCTCGGCTCTGCTGCCATACTCTGAAATCCTTAAGGATCTCAAAGAGCCCCTGAAGCAGACGTACCTAATGAATGATTTTAACTTGGTGAGTCCTTCACGATCTCCAGTGCCATCTACCAGCCATAAAAAATGGGAGGTCAGAGGTGATGTCGAGAACTGTGTCTTCTGACAGCAGTGACTAAATTCCCACCAACCTCTCCCTTGTTTTTTCAGAGGGTGTCCAAGTTAGATATAGATATACCGGTATAGCATACAATATAATGCCCTCATACTACCATCTGACACAGTGGAAGGTAAGATTCAGGTTTTGGTCTTAAGAATTTTATTGGCTGGACAGTATTTATGGTACTGTCGATTTTCCATTCGTTATACAAAAGTGAATATTGTCTGGAACCATTTTTTTTATTGAGATGTTAGCATAAAAGGTCACAGGAATTACTATAAGAAAAATGTTTGCATTTTTTTGTTGGGTTTTTTGGATAATTACCTCTTTGTGACCCCTTTTGGAGTTTTCTTGGCAAAGATACTAGAGTGGTTTGCCATATCCTTCTCCAGTTCATTTTGCAGATAAGGAAACTGAAGCAAAGAAAGTTAAGTGAGTTGCCCAAGGTCTCACAGCTTGTAAGTGTCGATTTGAACTCAGGTCCTTCTGACTCCAGGTCCAACACTCTATCTACCATCCCACCTAGCTGTCCCTGTTTTGCATGTTACCAATTTTATTTTGTGTATTACATTTTATACATGAAAAGTGCATATTATCAGAATTAATGTTTTGTTATTAAGAACTAACTAAATGCAGAAAAGTGTATTTTCAGCTATCTCTAGAGAAGATCACACTTTTTGGTGGTTACAAAAACCTAACGCCTTATTTCTCATAGGTTCAATGTATCATCATTCACGTTCTTAACTTTCATACCATTTTCTAGGAATGTTACCCCCATGAAAGTTGAGGATTAACTCTATTAATGGCAGATCAATATGGGGGCCAGTCTTTTCTTTCTTCCCATTATCCATCCCTCTGCCCCTGTGGCTAAAGATATAGAAATGATACCCAAGCCAGGAAGTGTTTGAGATTCCTGGGATAAAATGGAGCTCTATCAGTGGCCAAGGGATTCTCTAGCCATAATCCCTGAGGAAGTAAAGGGTCTGGCTGAAGCACATCAAACCAAACTATGACTATAAAGAGACCAAGAGGCTGTATGTTGCTTACCATACCCACAAAGATGTTCCCTGCCACACTCAAGGTCTCTGTGGCTGTGGTGCCCAGGGTAATTTGCAAAAGCCAGGCAATCTAGAAAGATTATAAATTATATGTAAAATAAATATAATATAAAGATTATAAATAGATCAGTCATACCTCTTCATTTCACAGATAAGGAAATTGGGGCCCAGAAAGGTCAAAGGTTGTTAATGAAAACTAAAAAAGATAACCCATGTAAACTACTTTTAAAACTTTTAAGTGCCATGATTGTGAGCTATTATTGAGGGTGTGTGATGGGGTGGGGAGGAGAGATTTGTTCAATTAAGATGAATCAGTCACTTTCTTTATTGGGAGTATCAAATGTTTCAAACAGAAAAAGTCAATTGAATAAAGTAACTTATTTCTTTTTAAAAATCAATTAAAAAGAACGGCCTAATTTACTCAAATTGGTGCCAATGCAATTCGGAAGCATACATCACCGAATTCTAGGTCAGCTATACTGTGCCCTAGACTTGGGTACTTAATATTATATTTCAGCCCTGAGACTCCATCTGTTTGAATTCCAAAGTTCACAATGAATGACCTGATTGGGAACAGAACCCACCTTCACAATCACCCATTGCATGAGTCCCAAGTAATAGAGGATAGACATCACACAACTGAAGAAGACGATGATTGGTAAAGACTAGAAGGAGAATGGCAAAAAGCATTTAGGAGAAGAGATGTGGCGTTTAGATCTCATTCCTACACTCTCACACTGATACCTCCCCTTCACTTACTTTACAATCCAGTCCAGTCAAACTAGCCAAATTGTTGTTCCCACTACATAGCATTCTATTGGCCTTTGCACAGGTTGACCCATCTCTTTGAATGCCTAGTTTCCCTCACAGGTTGTTATGTTTCTCCTTCATTTTCAAAGAGGACCATGGTATGAGGGAAATGATGACATGACTAGCAATTGACTTTGATATGAGTGAGGGAAAGTTATGCAAGGTCACCAGTCTCACTTTCTCTTCCAGAGCCATCTGGATCCAGTGACCAGATATTCATCATGATGACTGGAGATGACCCAGGATGCAATGGGAGACCCTGGCCCTTATAAAGAGCCACATATTCTGGCTCAGCCTCTATCCACCTACTCCCCACATCCACCCACAAAGACAGGTGGCACAAAGACCTGAAAGGCAAAAACATCATTGATGAGAGCATCCCCAAAGACGAAACTGGAACCAGCCACTGTATAATTGAGGAAAATCTAAAGGGAAAAAAAACAAGGCAAAGATGAGGCAAAAGATTAATTATACTCATCATTCAAGTCTGCTTATGCTCACAGGCTACACAATTGGGAGGTCCTATTGAGGTGATTCAAAGCAGAACCTAGTCAAGGCCTGTGAAAATGCTAACATTTTTCCGTATTATGCACACACCATATAAAACATCGCTGCTGGACTTCCTTGTGATGGGGTCACATCTGAGACTGTTAAGAGTCTGGTATATGGTCAGCTGCCTTTCAAGGATATGTCCAGTGATTTATCAGTCTGATGTTGTGGACTCATGCTCTCTGGCCAGAATACAGATGTTGCAAGTCACCTGACTATCTACCAAGTACAGTGGGCTTTCCTTTCTAGCCTCTGCATATGGGAAGATTTTCAGGGCCTTTGGTGAAGCATAAGGTTCCTTGGCAGAACAATCCACACTGATACAGTAAAATAGATGCCATTGACTGCTAAGTGGTCCTGCCATTTCTAGATCTGAGCCAATAAACTCTATCCTTGGCATAGGGAAGTAGTGAAAAAACACTCCCTATCTTGACTTTCCTGATCAGGATTGTTTGGTGTGTTTTTTGGTTGTTGTGAAGTGGGTGTGTTGGGATATCTAACCAAAAATGTTGGCTCTTGCTCCACCATCTTGACTCTGCCTGCCTCCTTGTCTGTCTCATGGCCTTATTCATACTTCATTTGCAATCTCCTTATGTATTTGTATTATATGTATAAACTCCTCCCCTGAGATCTTTCCCTAGTACTCAGGAAAGGATCTTAATTTCCCTTCCTCCCTTCTCCCAAACCTTCTCTTTCCAGGATCCTGAAGCAGAATAGAACCTAGAGCCCAGCTTCCCATACCTGAATCTGCTCACCAAGCCACTGAAATGCAGCAAATCCAGGATCAGTTCGGATGACCAAGATGCCCAGAGCAAATTCCAGCATAAGACCCCAAAACACAGCCCTCCAGGATACCTGGGTGTAAGAAGAGGTAGCTAGATGTCACAGTGAGTAGAGATGGGACTTGGAGTCAGGAAGAGTATAAATCTTTTCTGAGATACTTATTAGCTATATGACCCTGGGCAATACCTCCCTGTCTCAGTCTCCCCATCTATAAAATGGAGATAATAATAGCACCTACCTTACAGAGTGGTTGTCAGGATCAAGAGAATGTGGGAGCCTTAGCTACTTTAATCAGTATAATTATCAAAGACAATTCCAAAGAAAAATGCTATCTATAGCCAAAGGAAGAACCAAAATTCTGACTGCAGATTGAAGCATAATTTTTTTCACTCACTTTATTTTTCTTGCTTTTTTTTTCCAACATGGTTAATATGAAAATGTTTTGCATGACTTCATATGTATAATTGATACCATATTTCTTACCTTGGCAATGGGTGGGGAAAGGGCAGCAGGGAGGGAGATAATTGGAAGCTCAATATTTTTTAAAAATTAATGTTAATGTATAATTATTTTTAAAACATATATAAAGTTCTTTTCAAACCTTAAAGCACTATATAAATTTTTTTCCCCATATTACCTAGGTCCCTCTTCCAGAATCACAGAATGTGAGAGCTGGAGAGGACTCCAACAGGAATCTAGTCTAACTCATACACAAAAGGAATCTTCACTACAACATACCCAACAGTGGTCATGCTGCCTCTACCTGAGGACTTCCAAAGAAGGGAAACCCATTACCGTTTAAGGGAGCCCATCATACCTGTATCTCATTTCAAATGTCATAGCTGACCCATTTACTGGAGGCAACCTGAGATTTTAGGTACAGGCCTGAGGGACCTCTAGCAGACTAATGCCATGTAGAAAAAGCACTGGGGTAACTAACCTGAATAATTTTGGAAATAATGGTAAATGGTTCGGTGACACCCATCCAGAGCCTCTGGACCCCTTGGAACTATTATTTGAGCTTGAATTGGGGCCATACCAGAACCAGGCTTTCTAAGAGACTATAGCACAACTTTGAAAAGTTTGCATAATAAAATTACACTTCTGATATTTCACAAGTACGCTCCAATTGTACTTTCAGATAATCACTATGAAAATCTGCTGTCCTTCAGGAATCTAGCCAGAAAGATTCTGCTTATGCCATATACTTTTTTTTTAACATAGATTTTCTGGTCTATGCATCTGGCTTGTCTGATTTGTTTTCAAAATTGCTAAGCCATTTCCAAATACTTTAGCCTTGCCTGGCTCCTCCTAATCAAGAGGAACCAGACTGGATTTCATAAGGATCCCTGGCATTTCTTATCTCCCTTCTGACTTTGTTATTCTCCCCACTCCCCACCTGACAGCAACTTATTTCTTGGTTCAGCATTGGTTCTATGACCAAGAAGTCAGAGTTGACATCACTTCCATGGTAGTCACCTGATGGGTCTCTCAGTGATTAAGTAGGAGGCCATTGGGGTAGCTTCCTTAGCCTTATGTATAAACCCAAGACTTACTGCAAAGTGATGTTTGGAACAGGCAAAGAGGATGATAACAAACATACAGATTCCAGCAAAAGAAATGAGCTGCTTTGGCCTTTGAGCAGTGTCGAGGACCAGCCACAGGATGAGGCTGACCATGGCCACTGCCATCAGAACCCTAAAAAGAGAAGAAAAGACAGGATATTATTCACTGGAATAACTCAGAGATTAAAAGGTGTTACAGGTAGAGCAGTGAAGTCTTAAACAGAATTACTCTCAACAAAAACTCACTACAATGAGCAAATAAAAACCTTTTCCAGAATCCTTGTTGGTTTGACACAATTTAGAGGTTTATAAACTTCCTCACAATTATGAATAACAATTTGAAGGGGTCTGTGATTTCATTGGTATAGGGAAATCTGAGTGTGCAAACTCCCTCTATCAATGCAACCTGGTTACATGTCTGTAATTTAGAGTCTTAGAGAGTTGCCTTGGAGATGGAGAGAATAATTTGCCCATGGTCATACAAATCAGTATGTTGCACAGGCAAGACTTGAACTCAGGTCTTCTTGATTCCACGGCAATCCCCCTCCTATACTTCTTATTCCAATGGGATAACACGTGTAAAAAAAAACACTCAACAAACTTTAAAACACAAACATAAATGAAAGTTATATCATTATTATTACTATTTTTTAAAATAATAATACTAGCTGACATATATGATGCTTTCAGGTTTACAAAACCCTTGATGCACATTATCTTATTTAACCTAATGGAAAAATACTTTCTTTGCCTGTATATGCTATAGTGCCACATGTCTCAGTGACTCAGAGTGGAGTTGAAAGGATCATTGATTTAGAAGTAGAAGGGTCTTTGATATCATCTAGTCTAACCTATTCGTTTTACAGATGAGGAGTATGAGGTCAAGAGAAATGCAAGTGCCTTGCCCAGGATCACACAGGTTATAATTTCCAGGGCCAGGATTCAAACCCAGACATTCTGATTTCAAATCATTGCCCTTTCCACCGTACCACATTGTCTCCCAATGATGGATTTATGTAGATTCAGGTTAATATAAATTCCCACTGGCTCTTTATACCTGGGCTTTCCATTGAACAACTCTAAGAGAACAGGGAATATCCAAAACCAGGAGGAGTCTCAGAGTTTTGCATGTTACCCTGTGCAAAAGACCACAAATATATTGTTGGAAATGATATCCCATTCCTCACAGGCTAAGCAATAAGTCTGCTGCTAGAAATCCTAGAATTGTAAAGGGCAGCTCTGTCAGCTCTACCAATAGTCCTAGGAAGTCTGGGGATATGATGCAGGAATATGGGAGTGTCCGGGTGGCTGGAGAAGGTATGTAATTTCTAGAACAGGATGAAATCAACACAGTAAGACAGAATAATATCCCATCCAAAGCTTTTCTATTGGTCATCCAATTATTTCATTGAACTGGATTATCATTTCCCTTGTTCCTGACATGGACATCTGAATGGTGAGTCAATTGATTCCCTTCCCTTAAATATCATCATAACCTTCAGGCATGTTATACTGCATAGATGCAAGGGGCAGAGCTAAACCGAATGGCCCTAGTGACTTCAGCAATAAACTCTCATAGGGGAGAGGGAGAGAGAACAAGAGAGAGAGAGAGAGAGAGAATGAGAGAGAGAGAGACAGAAAGAGAGACAGAGACAGAGAGACAGACAGAGAGACAGACAGAGGGAAAGACAGAGAGAGAGACAGAGAGAAACAGAAACAGAGAAAAAGAGACAGAGAGACAGAGAGAGAGAGAAAGAGACAGAGATAATTTGGAGTAATGGTGGTACCTATCTCAAAGATAATAAAACTATGGGGCAATTGGTCATTGAAGCTCTCTTCCCACTCACCATTTTAGCCAAAACCACACTTGAGAATTTCCAAAGGGCTTTCCATAGATCAACAGTTTCTTCCCAAAATGCCTTTTAATGAGACTGTAAGTCAAGATGAAGAGGCCCAAACAGGTGAGGACAAACAAAGCCAGGGCTCTCTGGAAATTCAGGATACAAGCTGCCAGAAGGTAGGCAGCATAAGCTAAAGAGAAGGTAAAAAGGATAAAGGTCAGGGAGAAGACTTGTAAGGGGGCATATAGAACATCTGTGAAGAATCTGAAGGATTTGAGCAAGAAAGACTTGCAGTGAATCTCCCAAGCCCTGCCTAGCCCTTGGCATCAGAAAGCATTTGACCTAAACTGAATTCCGCACAGATCGGTCATTTTCTTTTTTTTCAAAGTGTTTTATTTCCAATCAGCAAAAATCTGCCATTTCTCCCTCTTACCTCATCCCTTGCCCCAAATGAGAAATTTAAAAAACTCATTACAAACAAGTATCAACAACCAAACTTCTGCATTGATCACGTCTAAAAGAAAAAATATATAAATACATATGTTTATGCATATATGTTTTATTCTGCACTCTAAGTTTCCTCTAGCAAGAGGTCGGTAACATATTTCATTGTAAATCCTCTGAAATCATGTTTGAACGTTACACTGATCAGAATTCTTAAATCTTTCAAAGTTGTTGGGCTTTACTGTATTATTGTTGTCATTGTATGAACTGATCTCCTGGATCTGCTCACTTCACTCTGCATCACTTCACACAAGTCTTTGTGTTTCTCTGAAACCATCCCCATCACTGGATCATTTATTCCCTAAGTGATGGACAAAGTTCAGTGACTTTCCCAGGGTCACATCACTACTAAGTAACTGAGATGGGCCTTGACCTCAACTCCAGTGCCTGTCCCCTATGACATGCTGCCTCTCAACACTGAAGGTTATCTATTTTACAGAAGAAAAACTGAGGCCCAAACAAGTTCTTCTTTTAAGCCCACCCTTCCTTGATCAAGCCTATGATTCTTTGATTTTTCTTTCTCTTTTTTCTTCTTTCTTTCAAATTTTGCTCCCTTAAGCAAATGAGGCATGATTACAACATATCATAGTAGGTCTATTTAGTAAAAACAAAAACAAAAAAACTAAAATTCTACCATCCACCAATGTAACCATAATAACAGCTAGTGTTTATATAGGATTTTGAGATTTGCAGGGACAGTTAAGTTGTGAAGTAAATAAAAGTGCTAAGCCTGGAGTCAGGAAGACCTAGGTTCAAATCTGGCCTCAGATACTTATTAGCTATATGACCCTGAGCAACTCATTTCACCCTGTTTACCTCAGTTTCCTCATATATATAATAGGCTGGAGAAGGAAATGGCAAACCACTTCAGTATCTCTGCCAAAAACACCCCAAATGGGGTCACAAAGAGTCAGATGTGACCAAAACAACTGGACAAGAACCACAAAGAGGGTAAAGGGCCTATTTGTATCAAAAATATTTGTAGCAGTTCTTTTTGTAGTGGCAAAGAATGAGAAATTGAGAAGATGCCCATCAATTAGGGAATAGCTAAACAAGTTGTGATTATATATGCTACGTATATGACTGTAATAGAACATTACTGTGCTATAACTAATGATGAGCAGGCTGATTTCAGAAACATTGGGAAAGACTCATATGAACTGATGCAAAGTGAAGTGAGCAGAACATTGTACACAGTGACAGCAATGCTACATGATGAATAAACTGTGAATGACTTAGCTGTTCTCAGCAATACATTATTCACCTCCAGAGAAAGAACTGATGGAGTCTGAATGCAGAGAGAAGCATACTATTTTTCATTTTCTGTATTTTTATTTCATAACTGGTTTTTTTCTTGGGTCTGTGTCTTAAACATGACTAATAAGATCACTTGTTTTGCATAACTGAACATGTATAACCCGTATCAAATTGCTTACCGTCTCAAGGAAGCATGATATAAGAGAGGGAGAGAAAAATGTGGAAATCAAAATTTTTTAAAATGAATGTTTATTGTCTTGACATGTAAAATATTATTGGGGATGGGACGACCTGGAGATCGAATCCTGGGCTCAGACACTCAGCACCACACCCAGAAATAACTGGCCGTGTAACCTTGAGCAAGTTACTTAACCCCGATTGCTTAAAAAAAAATATTATTGGGGAAAAAAGAGATTTGCAAAGGGATGGATGGTTACTGCTCTGGAAGAGCAGCAGAGTGGCCAAAGCTGGGTCCAGGCCCATGGCCATTTTCTCCTCCAACTCCTCCCCATCTTCTACTTCCTTCTTCCTTAATTCCCCTTCACCCAGTCCAACTTACCCTTGTCTAGGCCAACCCACCCCACAATGACTCTGAGGGACAACCAGAGGCTTGCCAGGGATTACTAGGTGGCTCATATCTCCCTGTTAAAGTTGGGGGGGGAAAGCAACTTTTTGAATAACAAAGATGCCTCCTAAATTCAAGTACCACCTAAATTATGATAATTTCACTAGTTCCATGAAAAGTAAATGAAAAATACTTTGGAAGAAGATTAGGATGAAGAAAAGGACTTTTTCCTTTTCCTAAGGGGCCATCTGGACCAAGATTGGACTTCAAAATAACAAAATTAGGCATGTATAAAATCAGGTGGAAGTAATTGGTGTCATGCAAAAAACTACTATAAAAGTAATCGAAAAGAAAGATTGGATAAGCTAGCTACAAGAATAATCAGAAAGCTTAAAAGATGATGCAATGGTCTTTAGTAACAGAGCTAAACAGTTCTAAAGACAAATGTGGTGGTGTGGATACAAAATGAAGGCCATTTTGGTTCTAGCTAACATGTAATTTTGGCTGCTGATTATCATTAACTGTTGTCCTAAAATATCAGGTTTGATTAGGTGACCAGATACCTTCAATAAAACAATTCTGGGACAATTTAAAAAAAGACTGCTCCATTATTTAATGTAATATGTATTCAATTTTCAAAAGCTTTTTACTCAAAAACGTAAAAAAAAGGCAAGTGTCCAGTTCATATTGGAGTGTTAACAAGTTTCTAATTGGTCTCCTCTCATTCAACAAAATATGCTTTTATTAGTTTATTTGAAAAACAGAAGCATCTACTTTCCCAATTCTAGGAACTTAATTTAAAGCTAGATATTTGCTAATACAATATTTATCTCTATAGCTAAACTTGGGTGATGATATTTATAATTTAACAAAATTTTCTACTCTAAACTAAAGAGATAAGGATTAATTGCATTAACATCAGCAACAGGGAGGGAGGTGAGAAGCATAAATAAAGACATGAAATGTTATATAAAAAGGATGGTAACCATTCAGTTTATGATTACAAAATGTATAATTTTCCTCATGTAAAAAAAGTTAGCTTTTGGAAATGGTTTCCGTACATTTTCTTGTTGTCATTGAAGTGTTTCAGTCATGTCTGAGTCTTCATGATCCCTTTTGGAGTTTTCATGGCAAGGATACTGGTGGGGCATATTACTTCCTTCTCCAGATCAATTTATAAATAAGGAACTACGGCAAACAGAACTAAGTGTTTTGCCCATGTATTTATGGTGAACTGTTTTCCAATATCAGTACTTTCAACTGTGACTAAAAAAATTCCAATAAACCTTAAAAAAAATTTCAGAGTACTTTATGCATTTTAATTGATTTGAGTCTCACAACAGCCCTGAGAATTGTAGGGGATATTATCCCCATAAGCAGACACTGACCAGTTAAAGTCACTGGCCCAGGATCACACAGCTACTAAGTTTCCAAGGAGAATTTTAAATCAGGTCTTCTTGACTCTAGGCCCAGCACTCTGTCCACTATACCACTTAGCAGGGTATTTTATAGTGATACAGCACCAATTCCACAGTGATTTAATCTCTCACTTCTCAGATCTGAAGAAAAACTGCACTCATAATGTCTCACCTGTACACAGGAGGCCCAACAGGATTTGCCGGAACAACTGGGCATGAGCTGTGTAGAACTGTCTTGCCTTGGAGAAAGGGTGCTGGCTCTCCCTTATTGAAGACCAAATAGCAAGAAGTCAGAATCACCTCAGCTCCTTCTCACCAGCTCCTACACTCCCAACCAAGGAGGGACACCTTGGTTCCAAGTAGAACTTGTCTTGGTTCAAAGGAAGCACCCAGAAGGTGATGGTATTCAGCATGAAGTAAACAAACACTGGTCATGTCAAATCTACCCTTTCTGGGCCCCAAATCACAGCAAACCCAATCCCACTCTCGACCAGAAGTATCCCTGATTATCTCACATGCTTCAGAAAAAGGAATAGCTTTTTCCTGCCTCTTTCAAAGAAGGTTTTCACTCATTGCTGTCCCCTAAGGTCACTGAATGCAAAGTAAATATATTCTGGAGTGGGGAAAGGTGATGGTCTCCTAAATATCCCTTCTGGACTCTCTTCTCCTCAGAGATATGGCCCTGAACAGTCCATCAGAAATGTGTTTACAGACTATAAAGTCCAGTTGGGGGGGCGGGCTTCCCTAATTGGCTGGGTTGTAAGGAGCATGAGGGCTTCAAGACCCTGCCTCCTCATTAGTCTTTGATATCTCTGAGTTTCCTTTAGACCTGCAGCCCAAAAAGCAGACCTCCTTGTTTATCTGAGCTCAATTGCTCCCTCTTTGAGGATGATGGCTTTTCCAGGGACAGTTTTTGTTGTGGAGAATAGGAGGGTATCATTTACTTTCTCAGTGTACCTGGGGAAATAAGACTGCAGGAGCTGAGGGGGAAGGGGATGCATGCAAAGAGATAGGAATCACAGGATCATACAAATAGAACTAAAAGGGACATTAAAAGCTCCCTAATTTTACATTGAATAAACACATTAAATGACTTAACTTGGACTTGGACTATGTATAAGGTGATACAGGGAAGCATCAGAGCTGGAATTTGAACCTAGATCCTCATTCCACTATAAAAAACTGCCTTTGAATGGGGGTAAAACCAAAGGTTCCAGAGAGAAAAAGAGAGGGTGAGTCAGTTAATAAATATTTATCAGTCACCCCTATATGACAGGCACTGTGTGAAGTGCTGGAGATGTAGAAAGAGGCAAAAGAGAGTCCTTATTATCAAAAAACAAACAATCTAATGGATGGACAGACAGGCAAGAGACAGAGTGAGAGGCAATGCTAGAGAAAGAAAAAGCAATAGAAAGGAGAGACAGACATGGGAGACAGAGAAACAGAAGAGAGTAATGGAGAAACAGAAAGAAGAACAGAGAGGAGAGGAGAGAGGGAGACAGAGAAACCGAGAGAGAGAGAGAGAGAGAGAGAGATAGAGAGAGAGAGAGAGAGAGAGAGAGAGAGAGAGAGAGAGAGAGAGAGAGAGAGAGATAATCTAGCATTTGTGGTGAATGAATAAAGGACCATTCAGGAAACTGGAGTCCAGAGGATTATACTAGAATCTAGACAGGGGAAGTGAGCCTCTGGGCAGAATAAAGGTATGCCTTGAAGGGTTATGGATGAAAACAGTAAATACTTGGGATAGCTGGGAAAAATGGTACCTGCTAAGAGAACACATGTGGGGTTCTAGATCTGCCCTCCCACACATTAATGGTGAATGGTCATTGTTCACATTTGGTCTCTCATCCTTTATCTGAGGTACCTTCCAGCTCATTCCCCCCTTACTATCATCTCATCAGATTTCTATGGACTCATTACACATTATCAATGTTCTTTCTAAAAGGCAATGAGCAGAACTGAGCTCAGTAGCCCTCGCTGTGCTCTGACCAGGACAGAGTGAAATGTGGTTCCCATTTACCTTGGTCTGGACACTCTCTATTGTTTCCTGCATCACACTGCTGACTCATACTGAACCTGTGGGCCACTACAACTCCCAGAATCTCCAGTTTTCCACAAACTTATCTCACCAAACCTACCCTCTATGCTTTACTTGTCAACAGTCTATCAATTATCACCTACTATTTGCCAGGCACTTTGCTGAGTGCTAGGGATACAAAAGAAAGTCAAAAGACAGTCTCTGTTCTCAAGGAGCTCACAGTTAAATAGAGACAAGTCACAACCAGTATGAACAAACTATATGCAGGTTAAATGGTGGAGAGTCTCATAAGGAAAGTCTCATAGCACTAAAATGAAGGCAGACCTGAAAAGGCTCCTTGCAGAAGGATGGACTTTAGCTGGGAAGGAAGCCAGGGAAGGTGGGGATAAGGAGTGAGAGAGCTCCAGATATGGGAGGTAGCCAGTGAAAACTACACACATAGTGGTTTTTTCTGAATTCTTGTAGGACTTCACACTCATCCCCATGAAGTTGCATACTGCACCTTTGGAAAGGGGAAAGCTCTGCTCCATTCCCCAAGCTGATGCCTGTATCTTCACTCCTTGTTTTCTCTAGAACGTCTGCTTCTTCCCCCTTCAAACATGCACAAAGTGCGTGTAAGTCACAGGAAGAGTTATGGTTTAGATACGATGTTGAGGCCAGCACATATTTCTATATAAGAAGAAACAATTACCACGATATCGAGTCCCTGGTTATCCATATAGCTCTCTCGTGGAGACAGCGAAATAGATTCTTTCTCTTTTTCTTTCTCCATCTTTGTTATTTTTTTTTCAGTCTAAAAAATAAAAATACAACACTAAAGATTGAGTTGAACAACATAATGTGGAGATGGAAACTTTCTCTGAATTAGGGCCACACACCCATCAAGTCAAGTCAAGAAGCATTTATTAAGCACCCACTATGAGCCAGGCACAGTGCTAAGCACTGGAGTTCCAAAGAGAGGCAAAAAAATCAGGCTGTCAAGAAACTCCCCGTTTAGTGGGAGAGAAACATGCAAAATACAACATCCAAACAACATGTATATAGGATAAATTGGAGATAATCACACAGAGCTAGAGGGCTAGCATTTATATAGCATTTTAACTTGGAAAAATGTTTTACACATTTCTCATATTATCCTCACGAGCAGCCTGGGAGGTGGGTAATATTAGTATCTCAGGTTTACAAATGAGAAGTCAGAGCCAAAGAGGTTAAGTGACTTGCTAAGGGTCACATAGCTACCTGCGACCAGATGTGAACTTAGTTCTTCATGACTCCACATATAACACTCTGTGCTCTAAGCTACCTATTTGCCTAAAGAGGGAAGGAACTAGGAAGAAGCTGAAATATCAGCTAGGACTTGAAGTCAGGCAAGGAATGCAGGAGACAGAGGATGAGGAGGAAGTGGATCCCAGGTATGGGGGACAGCCAGTGAAAATGCCTCCAGTTGGGAGATGAGAATCTTGTTGGAATGGTAAGGACACCAGTGTCACTGGATCACAAAGTACAGGAAGACGAGGACGCAGGAATGGGGGGTAAGAAGGCAAGAAAGGAATGTTAGGGGAAATAGGAGAGGCACAGAAAGCCAGGGGACAGTAACTGAGAAAAGTGAGTGAATGAAGTCAAGGGATTAAGGAAATCAAGGGACTGAAATGGTTAAGGGAATGAGGGAACAAAAATGCCAAGAAGGCATAACAGTTTGCTATTCATATGATAAAATCTATCATATGTGCCTATTTAGAGTAGCACAAACAAGCATGCATGATGAATCAATCAAATTATGCAATGAGTATGAATTCTTGTTTTATACGGTTTCCCTCTTTCAGTGTGAACTAAAGGGTATGTGCAAGTATGTTAGTGTGAAAGATATGAAGTTGAGTAAAAGTCAAATTTGGGAAGACTTCCAAGGTTGAAGTAGATATCCTGAGGATGACAGTATAATATTGGCTGATTGTTCATTTCTGCTTGAGATCCTTTCTCATACAACAGGTATGAGGCAGCTCTCTTTGTCTTAGGGTTTGGAATCTATTTATCCTTCAAGAGCAACCAAGCCATCCTACCATATCTAAAGAAAGCTTTGTGGTAAATCACTGTGGGACACTATGTAAAAAGATGCATGTAAATGTCCACCTTAGTTCTATAAACCACCTCAGATTTGAAAAAATCCATGAATCGACAACAAAAGCAAGGGTTGGTAACTTAGAAATCACTTTAGATTTTTAAAAGACATGAAGAGACAGCAGAAGCAAGGATAGGCATCAGGAACACATTGCAAAAAATGAGGTTCACCTGAACAGTAATAGAATTAACTGAATTTAATCATCAATTAGGACTCTTGCTTACCCTGAGTTTCTGCTGGATGTCCTGGACACCCTAGGGAAAGTAGTGGGAAAACGCTTCTGAGGAAGTGAGTATGAACTTGCATCTGAGGACTCAGCATACAAAAGGGGTGGGATCAGAATGTCATGTGGCTCTTGGGAGGAGAATCCATAGGAAGTGAGTATGGGGGAAAAGTAAAGAATGGATTTGTAACTCTGCCTCTGCTATTGAGTCACTCCTGTGATAACCTAAATCAGCTTCCTCATATGTAAAATTAAGGGGTTGGCATCATTCCAGAGGACCAACAATGAAGCATACCACCCACCTCCTGTCAGAGCGATGAAGGATTCAAGATGCAGAATGAGAAATGCATTTTTGAACTTGGCCAATGTGGGTATTTTTCTTATTACCTATTCATATGACTTCTGTTTTGTTTTCTTTTGTTGGGATGGGGAGTTGGGAAGGGTATAGAATAAATATTTGTTCAAAAAAAAGAAAGTAAAAAAAAAAATAAAACACTAAAGTGATACAATGAAAAATCAAAAAATCCCCAAGAAAACTACAATCAAAATTAGAGTATTGCACCCAAGGGGCTCACAATGAAAAACAGGAGAACAACTGAGATTCAAGACAACAACTGAGTCTGGAGACACTAATGACAAACTTTAACAGCTTCACAACTTTGTCCAAGGTTAGTCCTGTCTACTATGAATGGACAAACCAAATAGTTGACCCCTCTTTTTCTCTTGCCTGGTGTCTTCAAGCCAGGATGACAGTTAAGTTGGGTACCTTGTCTGGCACTGTGGGATGTACTGGGGTATAATAAATAAAACAAAACATAAGTCATTGTTCAGAAGTGGCATGTGATATCTTTGGAGAAAAAAATACAAACTCTTTATGAGATAGTTAAAAGAGAAAGCAATACTGCACAGTACTATGTCTAAAGGACTCAGGGAAACAATGGGGTTACAAAAATTACAATTGTAGAAGTTCAGATGGAGGATACTTGAATGTGAGTAAGAGTAACTGCCTTTAGGTATCTCCACTGGATGACTGGGTGTCACCTCAAAATGATCCTGGCGTCCTTCCTGACATTGCTCTCCTTTCTCTCTTTTTGATTATTATCCCTGCTTTTTCTCCCTTTCCTCATTCCCCTTTAGAAGTCTACATACATCCATACCTTGTAGTTCCTGGCCTGGAGTGGGTAGAGAAAAAATGGGCAACTCCTGATGTCCAGACAAGATGAATAATGTCAAATGGGTGTGCCATTCCTGTCCTTGCCAGTCTCATTTCTTGCACCAATTTCCCCTAAAAAGTTTATTATGAAATAAACTTTACTTTCCTTGAACACACAAAAATTGTGAAAGAAAGGAAGTAACTTCAACCACTTCTCAGTAAAACTCGCTGTGGGCAGTTTTTGCATAGGTTGAGTCTATAAGCAGGAGAGACTGCTCTCAAATTACCAGCTCCACCCTCCTAGGGGTGGATCCAAAATCCAAATTTGGATTTCCTCTCCCAGGTCATTCCTCACCTTAGGAAGAACTAGCCAGTACCCAGCCTGCTATTCAGAACTCTTGCAACCCCTGGGTAAACACTCAAACCCCTCACTCCACTCCTCCCTCCTCCATCCCCACTCCCCAATAAAAACCTTATGCCTTGCCTCTGTCCCCACCACAGGGGAAGTCCAAAGGTCACTTTCTCAGCTTCAAAATCTATTTACTTGGGAGTAAATGCTTCTCTTTCAAGTGCTTTCCTCTGTATCAACACATCATAGATTGAGAGCTGGGAGTCTAACCTGCTCATTTTAATAATGAGAAAATTGAGTCACACAGATATTAAGAAACAGAGGCGAGAATATAATCTGGGAGTTCTGGTTCCTACATCTATGGTGAGTTAGCAGAGAATGTTGACCAGAGTGCTTCAGTCCAGATGAGAATATAATCAGGTCAAGTATCAACTTAGTTTATTAAAAAAGATTTCAGGGACAGCTAGGTGGTATAGTGAGTACAGGACCGGCCCTGGAGTCAGAAGGACCCGAGTTCAAATTTGACCTCAGCCAATTGACACACTTATTAGCCCTGTGACTTTGGGCAAGTCATTTAACCCCAATTGCCCTACAAAAAATCAAAAATTAATAATAATGCTAACAAAAAATGAATAAATAAAATAAAATAATAATAACTCCCTGTAGCAGACAGGGAGTTTAATTGTTTTGAAAAATAGGCAACAGGCCTGGGGTCAAGTCCTAAGGACTGGTTTAGGACTCCCAAAGCCTGTGCTCTCCTTTCATCAACATACAGAGTGAAAAGTTTTCCTATATTAGGTAGAGCTAATGCTGAAGAGGAGGTCAATTTAGTTTACAAAGCTCAAAAGCCTTAGCCTGCTCAGGGACCTACTCTAGAGGAAGTGAGTCAGGGTCCTGAATAGTAATTAATGGTTGCAGTCCCTCCCAGACCTCGAGTTTAATTGGATACTGATGCTGAAGGGGGAACACTTTAGGGTCTCTGAGGAGAACTTTGACTGAGGTGGCAGAAGTAGCTCCCCCAGGAATTCCCTGATCCCAAACAACTGGCTCAACTGTCTCTCATACTTCCAGGGCAGCATGGAGAGGTCTGGTGAACAGAAGGAAAAAGTAGAGGGGAAGTTTAACTAGAAAAAATTAGCTCCCTAATTTTGCTATCAGGCCCCTTCCCAACAAGGAAGCAGGGCAAGAGGAAAGCATAAGGAAGGAGTGTTCAAACAACAGATCCTCAAGTAGGCAGGGGAGTGGGTATGTTTCAAGACATTCATTAATTTTCCCTTCAATGCCCAGGACCTGATGTGTGGAGAGACGCATAAGACCAGAGTAACTAGTTAAAACAGAGAACATAGCCATGGCAAAGTGGGTAACCTTACTTTCAATCTTGATTTTTGTCTAGGGCTCAACAAGAGAGGTGGGGAAAGTGGGAATGCTGCCAAACCCCGGGGATCCCCTGTCATTCCCAGTCTTGAGAAGACTAGAAGACAGGCTACTGGGGGGAGGGTTCACCACTTTTCCAACTTTGGGGGAAAATCCTTCTTCCAAGGTCCCTCCTGGTCACATGTTGGGCACCATACTGAAGAAAAAGCTGAGGGCTCCCAGGACTGGGTGGGAGGAGTCCTGGAAGGGCACTTCTTGGACCAGTGACCCTCCTTGTGGCATCAGAAACAAATTTCCTCACTACCCAAGTCACAGGGCTTCCTCCAAGGGGGTGCCCTGGGGGGGCACTTTTTCTTGGGTCTTTTCCTGGCCATGGCAGCATCCAAAAATTGAGCATATTCTCTGTCTCTAGCCCTTTCCCTAAGTTCTCTCTCCTGTATTGACTAAGTCTGTGTTGTTGAAAACTCCAAAGGCCATCTCCAGTAATTGTGCCTGAAGTTTTTGGGGTCCCATTGTCAATTTCTGCAGTTTCCTCCTAATATCTGGGACAGACTGATAAATGAAATATATGCCATGGATTGCTGGCCCTTCTATAGAATCAGAATCTAAATTCATATACTTCTTTTTTTTTTAAGCAATTGGGGTTAAGTAACTTGCTCAAGGTTACACAACCAGTTATTTCTGGGTGTGGTGCTAAGTATCTTAGCCCAGATTTGATCCCCAGGTCATCCCGACACTGGAGCTGGTGCTCTTATACACTGAGCCACCTGGCCACCCCTAAGCAATTGGGGTTAAATAACTTGCTCAAAGTTACATGGCCAGGTGTTTCTGGGTGGGTGCTAAGTGTCTGAGCCTGGATTCAATCCCCAGGCCATCCCAACACTGGAGCTGGTGCTCTTGCTGGCTGTGTTACCTGACCACCACTCATATACTTCTTAATAGCTTCTACCAGCAAGTCTTGGAAAAGAGCAGGGTTTTCCTCTTCTCTCTGAGCAATTTCTCTAAATCTTCGAAAATGTATTTGTTTTCAAAATGTAGTTCTTAGGTTTTCTAAGAGGCAAAGTACCATCTGGTCTCTCTTTCCCCTATCCTCACTCTTCTCGTAATCCCATTTCAGATCACTAGTGGGAATAGCAGCTATTCCGGGGGGGGGGTATTTTGTAGACTCATAATAGCCAAATGATCCCCAAATTTTGGGAATTGTTCCCAAATTCTCCTCTTTTCCTCAATGGTACAACAGCTGGAGAAGAGGATATGCAAATCACCCCCACGAAAGCTGGAAGTGTAGGGCCATGTCCCTAAAACCCTCAGTAAACTTAGTGGGGTCTTCTGGGTATTGGCCCTCTTTCTCTTTAACTTGAATGAGATAAGAAATGGAGAATGGAACATGCCCTCTAACTGTCTCACTAGATGACTGCAGGCACTTCCCTCAGAGGAAAAAGGCCTGAAGGCCCTGTGGGGACAGGGACTTGGGGAGAGAGATAGGAAGTCCCACTTCTTATGAGGGAGGGTCCAGGGAGTATTGACTGAATTGCACCAGACTACAAGGTCCTGGGGATCCTGCTGGCAAAGGAAAAGGTCAGCTGGTACCTGAGGTTGGGGAGGAGTCAGAGGTGGAGATATCCCAGAGACTGCCTTGGGGGACAGGCCTGAGGCTGATGTCTGAGTGGGAGTCACCTCAGAGGGAGGGTCCATGGGGGGGAGATGCTGCAGGGACAGCCTGGGACAGTGGGGGAGGATGAGAACATGAGTAGAGGTCTCCTCAGGAGGAGGAAACAGTTGCGGACATGCAGGACAGGAGATGTGGAAGGTGAATGAGGTCTGAAACAAGGGAGGTTGGGCTAGAGGAAAAAGGGAAGGGAAACAAAGGGGAAAAGAAAAAACCAAGGCTGGCCAGGGAGGGGGTGACATGGGAAAGAAGAAGGGGGCTAACGGGGTTAGGGAGCAGCAGAAGGGGCTGGGGATAGGAGCTTGGAGGGTGGTGAAACAGAGGCAAAGAAGAGGAAGGGGCAGAAGCCCTGGGAGCCACAAGAAGGGGATGGCTTAATTGGCCCCCACTGCCACTTTGTGGGGCAGCTCTAGCTATGAACATCTTACAATCTTTTCTGAGAATGGGGCTCTGAGAGAGCTCAATAAAGACCATCATGTATGGTATTACTACTGATTTTCCTTTGCAGTGACAGTATAATTCTAAACGCAAGAGAGTATCATATTGTAAAGTCTCAAAAATGTGCCATGCTTCCTGGTCCTCCAGTTGATACTGAAGTCAAACAGTGCTGCAAAAGAATACCAGTGTTTTCATTTTAAGTTCTTTAGAGAAAGTAAATTTTTTTGCCAATTTTGTAAAAGACAGCCCAAAGGCGAATTATGAGGAATTGAAAAGGACTGACCCATTACATGCCTGGGGGCTGGAAATCTCTCCCTCCCTAAAGGAGGATCTGGGAGTAAACCTCCAGATATCAACAAACAAAGGAGAAACAAGTACCTGAAGTTTTCCCAATTCCCTACTGCTGAGAGAATGGAGAGAATTGGGCAAAAGCTTCCAGACAGGGCATCTGTCCTTGTCCTCCATGCTTTGGAATGTGAGCCCAGGTAAATGACCTCAAACATAACCACTAGACTGAGAACCTGAGAGTGTCAGGCTGAGTTCAAGCCAACCTCATTGCTGTCTGACCTAATGGGACCTGAGAGGTCAGACCTAAAAACTACCTCCAAGGTGCTTGGAGAGTGACCCCAACTGCTGGACAAGAAGGGCACAGAGAGAGGGGGAGGTTTACATACCTTCTAGTCTTGATTGGAGAAGAACTTGAGTTGAGCAGTTTTCTCGGTTTCAGGAAACCAAAATATGGAGGTTTAGGGGTTCTGGGACCCTGAAATAGCAACACACCAGATCCTGACTGAATGAATTTGACTCAAGCCTTCTTTCAGCTAAAGTAAAACAAAGTTTATTAAAGACCTGCCATATTTGGGTAGACTCTTGAGCATTTGTTATCACTGATGCCAGAAAGCCAGATTGAATCTGAGCACCTTCATGGAGGCAAGATGGATCTTACATACATGAAGACTGAGGGGGGCATCTAGAGATTACCAAGTAGTCTGGGGTGACTGGAGGAAGGGTCCAGGGAGGATCTTGATGGGAGTGGCCAGTAGGCTGGGGTGACAAGAGATCAGGGGACAGGAAGCAAGAGAATGATTTTTTTTGATAGGATCAAGGGTGGGAAGTAGAGAGAAAGAATCCAGAGGTAACAGAGATGTGGACCTAACTATAATGAAAAGCTTATAGCCTCAGGTTCAGGGGCAAAGATTTAAGGCGAGTTCAAGGGAATTCACAGACCCTACACTCTATCAGTTAAACTAGATGATCTCTGAGCTCCCTTCTACCTCAAAACCTGTGGTCCTACAAAAAAGAAAAGGAAATAAGTTTTCTTGCCATGTCGAGTGGGCAGAATGGGCCAGTTGTTAAAAAAGTCAGTAAAGTCCGAAGGTCTAAATGGGGTTTCAAGTCCAAGTAAAGGCTTGAAAGCAGAATTTCCTCTTGGGTTCCTCACCATACTCAGCATAGGATAAAGTGGGACATCCTGAAGCCAGATTTGGATTTCCTTTCTTGGGTATTCTTTCCATTTATGGAAAATTATGACTAGTAGGGAGCACTTAGCCTGCTATTTGGATTTTCATGCAACTTTGGGTGAGATAACTCTATGAATTCATTGACTTCAACCACCAAGTGTTAAGCAGTTGTAAGGGTGAACTCAGGTTTTCAAGCTTTTCTTACTATATCTCCATACCTATGGATGATAATGATAATAACTTTGCCCTCTGGGTTTATCTTCTTTGTTTTGTCTCCTTTAAACTCATCTACATGGAATATTTAAAAGGACTTGGAGAGGAAAAAAATTGGGAAACATTGAATCTTAGAGCTGTATGGCTATTATCAAGCATTTGAACAGTCCTTACAAAGATAAAGACCAAATATAATCTAGTTATCAGATATTATAATCAGAAAGTATCAGGAAATTGAGGAAAATGATAAAATATGGAAATATTCCAAAATGACTTATGGAAAGAAAGACACATATAGAAGAATTATTAGTGGATTTGTGAATCAGTCTAGACAAGTTTCTAATTAGTCTCCCAATCAACAAAATATACTTATATTAATTTATTTTAGAAGCAGAAACATATACTTCACCAAGTTCTATGATCCTGATTTAAAACTACACATTTACAAATATTTACTTACATAGTTAATCTTTGGGGATGAAATTTATAATTTAACACAATTTTCTACTGTAAATAAAAGCGGTAAGGATTTATTGAATCAAGTTCAGAGAAAAGGTAGGAGGTAAGAAGCATATGTAGAGAGATGAAAAGTTATGTAAAAAGGGATGGCAACCACTCAGCTGGTGATTACAAAATGCATAATTTTTCTCATGTGAAAAAAATTGCTTTTGGAAATGGTTTCTATACATCTTCTTGTTATTGTTGAATTGTTATCTTCAAATCTGACTGTTTCTGATCCCATTTGCGGATTTCTTGGCAAGGATACTGAACTGACTTATCCCTTCCTTCTCCAGCTAATTTTATAGATGAGGAATTAAGAGTAACAGTGTTAAGTGACTTGCCCACATACCTATGGAGAACTAATGTTTTCCAACATTACTACTTTCAACTGAGACTAAAGAAATTCCAATAAACGGTAAAAAAAAAATTAAGAGAATTTATGTATTTTAATTGATTTGAATCTCACAACAGCTCTGTGTGTTGTAGGGATATTATCCCCATAAAGAGACACTGAGCAGTTAAGTCACTTGCCCAGGATCACACAGCTACTAAGTTTCCAAGGAGAATTTTAAATCAGGTATTGTTGACTCCAGGCCCAGCACTCTGTCCACTATACCACTTAGCAGGGTATTTTATAGTGATACAGCACCAATTCCACTGTGATTTAATCTCTCACTTCTCAAGATCTGAAGAAAAACTGCACTCAGAATGTCTCACCTGTACACAGGAGGCCCAACAGGATTTGCCAGAACAACTGGGCGTGAGCTGTGTAGAACTGTCTTGCCTTGGAGAAAGGGTGCTAGCTCTGCCTTACTGAAGACCAAATAGCAAGAAGTTAGAATCACCTAAGCTCCTTCTCACCAGCTCCTACAATCTCAACCAAAGAGGGACACCTTGGTTCCAGGCAGAACGTGTCTTTGCTCAATGGAAGCACCCAGCAGGTGATGGTCTTCAGTATGAAGAAAACCAATTCTGGTCATGTCAAATCTACCCTTTCTGGGCCCAAAATCACAGCAAACTCAATCCTACTCTTGAACCAGAGGTATCCCTGATTATCCCACATGCTTCAGAAAAAAGAATAGCTTTTTCCTACCTCTTTTTTTTTTTTAAAGCAATTGGGGTTAAGTAACTTGCTCAAGGTTACACGGCCAATTATTTCTGGGTGTGGTGCTAAGTATCTGATCCCGGATTCAATCCCCAAGGTCATCCCGACACTGGGGCCAGTGCTCTTACTCACTGAGCCATCTGGCCACCCCTAAGCAATTGGGGTTAAGTAACTTGCTCAAGGTTACACGGCCAGGTGTTTCTGGATGGGTGCTAAGTGTCTGAGCCCTGATTTGATCCCCAGGTCATCCCAACACTGGGGTCAGTGCTCTTACTCACTGTGCTACCTGGCCATCCCTTTCCTACCTCTTTCAAAGAAGGTTTTCACTCATTGCTGTCCCCTAAGGTCACTGAATGCACACTAATTACATTCTGGAGTGGAGGAAGGTGATGTTCTCCTAAAAAGCCCTTCTGGGCTCTCTTCCCCCCAGAGACATGGCCCTGAACAGTCCATCAGAAATATGTTTACAGACTAGAAAAGTCCGGTGGGGGAGCCTTACCTAATTGGTTGGGTTGTAAGGATCATGAAGGCTTTAGAATGATCCTGCCTCATTTATCTTTGATACCTCTGAGTTTCCTTTAGACCTGCAACACAAAAAGCAGACCTCCTTGTTTCTCTGAGCTCAATTGCTCCCTCTTTGAGGATGATGGTTTTTCCAGGAATAGTTTTTGTTGTGCAGAATAGGAAGGTGTCATTTGCTTTCTCAGTGTACCTGGGCAACAAAGACTGCAAGAGCTGAGGGTAAAGGGGATGAATGCGAAGAGATAGGAATCATAATATCATACAAATAGAACTAGAAGGGACATTACTTCCCTCATCTTATATTGAATAAACTGACATTAATACCTTAACTTGGACTATGTGTAAGGTGATACAGGGAAGCATCAGAAGTGGAATTTGAACCTAGATCCTCATTCCACTATAACAAACTGCCTTTGAATAGGGGTGAAACCAAAGGTTCCAGAGAGAGAAAGAGACGTTCAGTCAGTCAATCAATATTTATCAATCACCACTACTTGACAGGCACTGTGTGAATTGTTGGTGATGTAGAAAGAGGCAAAAGACAGTCCTTATTCTCAAAGAACTCACAGAGATAGAGATAAAGAGAGAAAGAAAGAGAGAGAGAGAGAAAGAGAGAGAGAGAGAGAAGATAATCTAGCATTTATGGTGAAAGTATAAAGGAACATTCAGGAAATTGGAGCCCAGAGGGTTATACTAGAATCTAGACAGGGGAAGTGAGCCTCTGGGCAGAATAAAAGTATGCCTTGAAGAGCATAACTCTTGAAAACAGTAAATACTTGGGATAGGTGGGGAAAATGATACCTGCTAAGAGGACACATGTGGAATTCTAGATCTGCCCTCCAACACCTTAATGGTGAATGGTCATTGTTCACATTTGCTCTCTTACTTTATCTGAGATACCTTCCAGCTCTAAATTGATGCTTACCTGATTCCCCCCTTACTATCCTCTCAACAGCTTTCTATGGACTCATTACATGGCATAAATGTTCTTTCTAAAAGGCAATGACTAGAACTGAGCTCAATAGCCCTGGTTGTGCTCTGACCAGGACAGAGAAAAATGTGGCCTCCACTTCCCTTGGCCTGGACACTCTACTGTATTGTACTGTTGACTCATTTTGAACCTGTCGGCTACTAAAAACCCCAGAATCCCCAGTTTCCCACAAACTTATCTCACCAAACCTACCCTCTATACCACACTTGTCAACAGTCTATCTATTATCACCTACTATTTGCCAGGCACTTTGCTGAGTGCTAGGAATACAAAGAAAGTCAAAAAACAGTCTCTGTTCTCAAGGAGCTCACAGTTGAATAGAGACAAGACAAAACCATTATGAACAAATTATATGCAGGATAAATGGTGGAGAGTCTCATAAGGAAAGCACTAAAATTAAGGCAGACCTGAAAAGGCTCCTTGCAGAAGGTTGGACTTTAGCTGGGAAGGAAGCCAGGGAAGGTGGGGATAAGGAGTGAGAGAGCTCCAGATATGGGAGGTAGCCAGTGAAAACTACACACATAGTGGTTTTTTCTGAATTCTTGTAGGACTTCACACTCATCCCCATGAAGTTGCATACTGCACCTTTGGAAAGGGGAAAGCTCTGCTCCATTCCCCAAGCTGATGCCTGTATCTTCACTCCTTGTTTTCTCTAGAACGTCTGCTTCTTCCCCCTTCAAACATGCACAAAGTGCGTGTAAGTCACAGAGAAGAGTTATGGTTTAGATACGATGTTGAGGCCAGCACATATTTCTATATAAGAAGAAATAATTACCACGATATCGAGTCCCTGGTTATCCATATAGCTCTCTTGTGGAGAAAGCGAAATAGATTCTCTTTTTCTTTCTCCATCTTTGATACTTTTTTTCAGGCTAAAAAAAATATATGAGACTAAAGGTTGAGTTAAACAACATAATGTGGAGATAGAAACTTTCTCTGAATTAAGGCCACAGACCCATCAAGTCAAGTCAAGAAGCATTTATTAAGCACCCACTATGAGCCAGGCACAGTGCTAAGCACTGGAGTTCCAAAGAGAGGCAAAAAAAAATCAGTTCCTGCCCTCATGAGATTCCCAGTCTAATGGGAGAGATAACATGCAAAGTATAACATACGAACAACATGTATGCAGAATAAATTGGAGATAATCACACAGAGTTAGAGAACTAGCATTTATATAGCATTTTAACTTGGAAAAATGCTTTACAAATTTCTCATATTATCCTCATGAGCAGCCTGGGAGGTGGGTAATATTAGTATCTCAGGTTTACAAATGAGAAGTCAGAGCCAAAGAGGGTTTAGTGACTTGCTAAGGGTCACATAGCTACCTGCGACCAGATGTGAATTTAGGTCTTCATGACTCCACATATAACACTCTGTGCTCTAAGCTACCTATTTGCCTAAAGAGGGAAGGAGCTAGGAAGAAGCTGAAATATCAGCTAGGACTTGAAGTCAGGCGAGGAATGCAGGAGACAGAGGATGAGGAGGAAGTGGATCCCAGTTATGGGAGACAGCCAGTGAAAATCCCTTCAGTTGGGAGATGAGCATCTTGTTGGAAGAGCAAGGACACCAGTGTCACTGGATCACAAAGTACAGGAAGGGGAGGAGGCAGACATGGGGGGTAAGAAGGCAAGAAAGGAATGTTAGGGGAAATAGGAGAGGCAGAGGAAGCCAGGGGGCAGTCACTGAAAAAACGGAGTGAATGAAGTCAAGGGATTAAGGAAACCAAGGGACTGAGATGGTTAAGGGAATAAGGGAACAAAAGTGCCAACAAGGCATAACAGTTTACTATTCATATGTTAAAATCTATCATATGTGCCTACTTAGAGTAGCAGAAACAGGTATGCATGATGAATCAATCAAATTATGCAATGAGTATGAATTCTTGTTTTATACGGTTTCCCTCTTTCAGTATGAACTAAAGAGTATGTGCAAGTATGTTAGTGTGAAAGATATGAAGTTGAGTAAAAGTCAAATTTGGGAAGACTTCCAAGGTTGAAGCAGATATCCTGAGGATGACAGTACAATATTGGCTGATTGTTCATTTCTGCTTGAGATCCTTTCTCATACAACAGCTATGAAGCAGCTCTCTGTCTTAGGGTTTGGAATCTAGTTACCTTTCAAAAGCAACCAAGCCATCCTACCATATCTAAAGAAAGCTTTGTGGTAAATCACTGTGGGACACTATCTAAAAAGATGCATGTAAATGTCTACCTTAGCTCTATAAATCACCCTAAATTTGAAAAAATCCATGAATCAACAACAAAAGCAAGGTTGGTAACTTAGAAATCACTTTAGATTTTTAAAAGACATGAAGAGACAGCAGAAGCAAGGATAGGAATCAGGAACACATTGCAAAAAAATGAGGTTCACTTGAACAGTAATCAACTGAATTTAATCATCAATTAGGACTCTTACTTACCCTGAGTGTCTGCTGGATGTCCTGGACACCCTAGGGAAAGGAGTGGGAGAATGCTTCTGAGGGACTGAGAGTGAAGTTGTGTCTAAAGACCCAGTAGAGGAAAGGGATGGGATCAGAATGTCATGTGGCTCTGAGGAGGAGAATCCATGGGAAGTGAGTATGGAGGAAAAGTAAGGAATGGAATTTGTAACTCTACCTCTGCTATTGAGTCCCTCCTGTGATAACCTTAACCAGCTTCCTCGTATGTAAAATTAAGGGGTCAGCATCATTCCAGAGGACCAATGATGAAGCATACCACCCACCTCCTGTCAGAGCGATGAAGGATTCAAGATGCAGAATTAAAAATGCATTTTTAAACTTAGCCAATGTGGGTATTTTTCTTTTTACCTATTTATATGACTTCTGTTTTGTTATCTTTTGTTGGGATGGGGAGTTGGGAAGGGTATAAAATAAATGTTTGTTCATGAAAAAAAAGTCAAAGAAAAATAAAACATTAAAAAGGTATCAAAATATAAAATCAAAATCAAAAAATCCCCAAGAAAACTACAATCAACATGAGAGTATTGCACCCAAGGGGCTCACAATGGAAAACAGGAGAACAGCTGAGATTCAAGACAACAACTGAGTCTGAAGACACTAATGACAAACTTTAACAGCTTCACAACTTTGTCCAAGGTTGGTCCTGTCTACTATGAATGGACAAACCAAATAGTTGACCCCTCTTTTTCTCTTGCCTGGTGTCTTCAAGCCAGGATAACAGTTTAGTTGAGTACCTTATCTGGCACTGTGGGATGTACTGGGGGATAATAAATAAAATAAAACATAGTCTCTGTTCAGAAGAAGCATATAATATCTTTGGAGAGACAATACAAACTCTTTATGAGATAGTTAAAAGAGAAAGCAATACTGCACAGTATTATGTCTAAAGGACTCAGGGAGACAATGAGGTTGCAAAAATTAGAATTATAGGAGTTCAGATAGAGGATTCTTGAATGTGAATACGAGTAACTGCTTCTAAGCATCTCCACTGGATGACTGTGTGTCACCTCAAAATGATCTTGTGGTCTCTCCTGACCTCACTCTCCTTCCTCTTTCTCTCCTTTTGATTATGACCCCTCCCTTTTCTCCTCTTCCTCATTCTCCTTTAAAAATCTATATAAAGCCATACCTTCCAGTTCCTGACCCAGAGCTGAACTGAAAAAAAATGTGTAACTCCTGATGTCAAGACAAGATGAATAATGACGAATGGGTGTGCCATTTCTGTCCTTGCAGTCTCCTTTTCTTGCACCAATTTCCCCTAAAAAGTTTATTATGAAAGAAACTTTACTTTCCTTGAACACACAAAAATTAAGAAAGAGAGGAAGTAATTGCATCACTCAGATGGCTTGTAAAAGTCCCACAAGAAACTGTGGGATTGGTTCCCCACAGCTTTGGCAGAGATTGAGTCTTTAAGGAGGAGGAGAGACTGCTCTCTTATTACCAGCTCCACCCTCCTAGGTATCGGACAAGAGGACAACCTAACTCCAAATTTGGATTTCCTCTCCCAGGTCATTCCTCACCTTAGGAAGAAGTAGCCAGTACCTAGCCTGCTATTCAGACCTCTTGCAACCCCTGGCTAAATACCAAAACCCCTTACTCCACTTCTCCCTCCTCTATCCCCACTCCCCAATTAAAACTTTATTCCTTGCCTCTGTCTCTACTCCAGGGGGAAGAAGTCCAAAGGTTACTTTCTCAGCTTCAAAATCTATTTACTTAGTCACAACCCCAACTGCCCCCCAAAAAGCAAAAAAAAAAAAAACAACTACTTGGGAATAAATGCTTCTCTTTCAAGTGCTTTCCTCTGACACAGTATCAACACATCATAGATTGAGAGCTGGGAATCTAACCTGCTCATCTTACAAATGAGAAAACTGAGTCACACAGATAGTAAGAAACAGAGGCGAGAGTGTAATCTGGGAATTCTGACTCCTAATCCAGCAGGCTTTCCACACACTACCTGTATGGTGAGTTAGCAGAGACTGTTGACCAGAGTTCTTCAGTCCAGATGAGCCAATAATCAGGTCAAGTATCAACTTATTATCTTATCTCATTACAAGAGAAAGGTAAGACATCCATGAGGGCACTCCTCTATACAGAGCTCATCTCATTCACATTCACAGTTATGAACACTATCTGTCTTTCCCTCCATCCTATTCCCTCCCCTGTTTATGTTTCTCTTTCTTCCTTCTTCTTTACCCTCCTTAATAGTTTTCCTTTTGACCACTGCCTCCCTCAGTATTCCCTCCCTGTGCCTCCCCCTCTTTACCTACCCTTTCCTCTTAGTACTATTTCCCTCCCTTCTAACCACTCCCCCGTTTATACCTCCCTTTCTTACCCCTCCTACTGCCTGTAGGGCACAATGGATTATTATACTTAAAGGAGTATGTTATTCCCTCCTTGAACCCAAACCAAGGAGGGTAAATGTCATACAGCGCTCCTCTCCCTCCTTCGTTTCCCTCTATTATAACGAGTTTTTGTGTCTTTTCACATTAGAATCCTAAACTTAACTATGTGATCCTTCTTTGAACCAGAACCAAATGAGAATGAAGTTCATATGATGTTCATCTCACTCCCTCCTTCCCCTCTACTACAGTATGTTTTTATGCTTCTTAGTGTGGCACAGTTTACCTTTTTCTGCCTCATCCTTTCCTTTTCTCCCATTACAATCCCTTTGTATCCCTTAATAAGGTTTTTTTATCATCATATTAGTTTATTTATACCCACACCCTCTATGTATATCCCTTTTAAATGTCACGATAATTATATAAATTTCAATATTGACAGGTATCCACTTCTCATATAGGGATGTAAAAACTTTGCTCTAATTGAATCCCAACTTATGTGCGTGTATGTGTGTGTGTGCATATATGTGTGCGTGAGTATGTGTTTTCCTTGTTTACTTTTTTATGTCTTTCTTGAGTCTAGTAATTGGAGATCAAATTTTCCATTGAGCTCTGGCTTTTTCATCAGGAAAGTCTGGAAGTCCCTTATTTCATTAAATGACCATCTCCTTACCTGAAAGATTATGCTGTTTTGCTGGGTAGTTGATCCTTGGTTGCAGTCCTAGCTCTTTTTACCTTACGAAAAATCAAATTCCGATTCCTACGATCTTTTAATGTAGAAGCTGCTAGGTTCTGTGTAATCCTGACTGTAGTTCCACAATATTTAAATTGTTTCTTTTTGGCTGCTTGCAGTATTTTCTCCTTGACCTTACAATTCTGGAATTTGGCTACTATATTTCTTGGAGTTTTCAATTTGGGATCTCTTTCAGGAAGAGTCCAGTGAATTCTTTCAATAATTATTTTACCCTCTGATTCTAGGACCTCAGGACAGTTCTATTTGACAGTCTCTTGGAGGATGTTGTCCAGGCTGCTTTTTTCATCATGGCTTTCCAGTAGACCAATAATTCTTAGGTGACCTCTCCTGGATCTTTTCTCCACGTCAGTTGCTTTTCCAGTGAGATATTTTACACTTTCTTCTAATTTTTCAATCATTATGTTTTGTTTGACTGACTCTTGATGCATAATAAAGTCCTTAGCTTCAATTTGACTGATTCTAATTTTTAGTGAATTATTTTCCTTGGTTAGTTTTTGAAGCTCTTTTTCCATATTTCACTTTTCATTTTGGGGGAGGTATATTCTCCAGTTAGATCTCCCATCCTAGTTCACCAATTTTACTTTTTTTTTAAGTCAATCAGTCAACAAGCATTTATTAAACACCTACAATGTATCAGGCACTGTGCTATGCACAGGAGAAAGTCAAAAACATGACCCTTGCCCTCAAGCAGCTCACATTCTTTTTTTAAGTTAAATTTTATGTTTATTTTTTAGTTTACATCATTCATTTCCACAAGAATTAGAGTTACAAATTTTCTCCCCATTTTCCCCCTACCCACCACCCCAAAACAGTGATACCACTGAATACCCCCTACCCCAATCTGCTTTGTCCTATATCCTCCCCCATTTCCCCTCCTACTTTCCATTAGGGCACATTGGATCTCTATGCCCCAGTGCCTGTATATTTTATTTCCCAGTTGCATGTAAAATAATAATTTTATATATATATATATATATATATATATATATATATATATATTTTAAACATTTGATTTTAAAACTTCAAATTCCAGATTCTTTCCCTTCCTCCCTTGTCACCCACAATTACGAGGAAGATAAGCAATTCAATTTAGGTTGTACATGTGTAGCTACGCAAAACATTTCCATAGTGGATATATTGTGAAAGACTGACTATATTTCCCTCCATCCTATCCCACCCCCCACTTTTCTATTCTCTTCTTTGATTCTGTCTTTTCAAAAGTGTGTGCTTCCAACCTCCCCCCCCAACCTGCCCTCCCTTCCATCATCCCCATTTTCATCCCTTTCCCCCCTACTCTCCCGTACAGTGAGATACCCTATTTAGTGTGTATGTCATTCCCTCCCTAAGCCAAATTCAATGAGAGTAAGGTTGACTCATTCCCCTGTGTCTTCCTGTTCTTCCCCTCCATTGTAACAGGTTTCCCTTGCCTCTTCTATATGGGATAATTTACCTTATTCTGTCTCTCCCCATCTCCTCTCATTATATTCCTCTCTCACCACTCAATTTCATCTTTTATGTATCATCCCTTCCTATTCAACTGGTCCTGTGCCCTCTGTCTATGTATACCTGTACATATATATATATATATATATATATATACACACACTAACAAAGTATTCATGTGCCCATATTTTCCCCTGAAACATGATACTCAGTTTTGCTGGGTAGGTGATTCTTGGTTTTAATCCCAGCTCCTTTGACCTCTGGAATATCATATTCCAAGCCCTCAGTGTAGAAGCTGCCACATTCTGTGTTATCCTGATTGTGTTTCCACAATATTCAAATTGTTTCTTCCTGGCTGTTTGTAATATTTTCTCCTTGATCTGGGAACTCTGGAACCTGGCTGTAATATTCCTAGGAGTTTTCTTTTTGGGATATTTTTCAGGAGGCTATTGGTGGATCCTTTCAACCTCTATTTTGCCCTCTGGTTCTAAAACATCAGGGCAATTTTTTTGTTTTTTAAGCAATCGGGGTTAAGTAACTCGCTCAAGGTTACACGACCAATTATTTCTGGGTGTGGTGCTGAGTGTCTGGGCCTGGGATTCGATCTCCAGGTCATCCCAACACTGGAGCAGTGCTCTTACTCGCTGTGCTACCTGGCCACCCCCAGGGCAATTTTCCTTGAGAATTTCGTGAAGAATTATTTCTAGGTTCTTTTTTTGATCATGGCTTTCAGGTAGTCCAATAATTTTTAAATTATCTCTTCTGGATCTATTTTCCAGGTCAGTGGTTTTTCCAATGAGAATTTCACTTTGCCTTCTATTTTTTTATGTGTTTAGATCTGTTTAATAGTATCTTGATTTCTCATAAAATCAGTAGCTTCCATTTGCTCCAAACTAATTCTGAAAGAATAATTCTCTTCAGAGAATCAGCTTTTGAGATTGTTTTCCATCTGGCAAATTTGACTGTTTAAGTCATTCTTCTTCTCATTGGCTTTTTGAGCCTCTTTTGCCATTTGAGTTAGTCTATTTTTTAAGGTATTATTTTCTTCAGTCAGGTTGTTGACTCTCATTTCATAATTTTCTTGCATCATTCTCATTTCTCTTCCCAATTTTTCCTCCACTTCTCTTAAATGGTTTTCAAAATCCTTCTTAAGCTCCTCTATGGTCTGTAACCAATTCATATTTTTCTTGGAAGCTTTTGGTGCAGGAGTTCTGACTTCAATTTCTTCCTTCTGTTCCATGTTTTGATCCTTTTTGTCCCCCAAAAAAAGGAATCCAAAGTTGGATTGCTGTGCTTGCTTTGCTTCCTTTTCTTGCTCATGTTGCCACTCAATTACTTGACTTTTGAGCTTTTGCCACAGTAGAACTCTCCTTCCAGAGAGGAGAGCTTTGTCCAAAATCACTGAGGTTTTCACAGCTGCTGGAGCTATTAGTTGGCTCCTCTCTGAAGCCATCACTGGCTCTGGCACCTGGTCACCCACCCCAGGACCTCCACCCTAGACAGCAATCCAGATCCAAGCAGGTTAAAGCAAGAGCGATTACCCCTCAGAACGGTTGCTTGGTCCCCCTACAATCTGCAGTCCAGGAGCTCTGAAGCAGCCATGCCCTGGCAGCCACTGCCCCTCTGCTGCTTCTCCCTCTGGAGGGCAGAGGCCAGACCACACTCCGGGACCCCCTGTTCCCAAAGTCCACTGACCTCTCATTTTGTCCTTAGCATCTATGGGTTGATAATTCTGGAAACTGCCACAGTGGCTGGTGATCCACTTTCCCCAAGTCCCTCCAGCCAGGGCTGGTCGGGCCTCTCTGGGGCTAAAACTGTGGACTCACTCGGGGCTGGACTCTGCTCTTAGTGCACTGCAATGGAGCCTGCAAGACTGTTTTCAGTGGGAGGGTTGTTTCTCTGTCACTTTGTGGGTTATGTAGTCCTAAAGTTTGTTTAGAGTCTTTTAAATAGGTATTTGAGGTGGTTATGGAGCGAGCACAGGGAGTTCTCCTGCTTCTACATGGTCATCTTGGCTCCTCCCCCTTTTCTGCCCTTTTCAAAGAAAGTTTTCATTCATTGCTCTCCCTTAAGGTCATTGAATGTACAGTAATCACATTCTGAAGTGGAGGAAGGTGATGGTCTCCTAAGAAGCCCTTCTGGGCTTTTTCCCCCCAAGAGATACACCCTTGAACAATTCATCAGGAATATATTTACAAACTAGAAAACTCCAGTGGGGGGGCCTTCCCTAATTGGCTGTTAGAAGGTACCTAATAGTATGAGAGCTTCAGAACAATCCTACCTCCTCATTTGTCCCTCTTCACCTATCTCTGATATCTTTGAGATCCCTTTAGACCTGCAACCCAAAAAGCAGACCTCTGTTTCTCTGAGCCCAATTGCTCGCTCTTTGAGGATGGTAGTTTTTCCAGGGAGAGTTTTGTTGTGGAGAAAAAGAGGGTGTCACTTAATTTCTCACTGTGCCTAGGCGATTGGAAAAGGGAGAAATCATAGAATCACAGAAAAAGAACAAAAAGGGACCTCAACAGTTCCGTCATGTTACATTGAATAAACTGAAGTTAAGTTACTTAACCTGAAGTTGGACTATATGTAAGGTGATATAGAGAAGCATCCGAGGTAGAATTTGAACCTAGATGCTCATTCCACTATAACAAGCTGACGTTGAATAGGGGTGAAACCAAAGGTTCCAGAGAGTCAATAAATATTTATCAATCGCAACTGCATGACGGGTACTGTTTTAAGCACTAGGGATGCAAAAAGAAGGAAAAGACAGTCCTAATTCTCAAGGAACCCACAATCTAATAGAAGGACAGACAGGAAAGAGACAGAAATAGAAGCAATGCCAGAGAAAGAAAAAGGAATAGAAAGGAGAGATAAATATGAGATAGAGAAACAGAAAAGAGCAACAGATATAAACATAAGTACAGAGGGGAGACAGAGAGAGAGAGAGAGGAAGAGGAGGAAGAGGAACAAGAGGAGAAGAAAGAGAGAGAGAAGATAATTTAGCATTTGTGTTTAAAGTACAAAGGGGCCGTCCCACACAGTAATTCCTGTTTGGGGGAGTAATAGAAAACGGTCATTGTTCACATTTGGTCTTTGATCCTTTATCTGAGGTACTTTCCAGCTCTAAATTGATGCTCACCTCATTCCCCCCTTACTATCCTCTCATCAGCTTTCTATAGACTCTTTACATATTGCCAATGTTCTTTCTAACATACAGTGACCAGAACTGAGCTCAATAGCCCTCACCATGCTCTGACCATGACAGAGTGAAATGTGGTCTCCATTTCCCTTGGTTTGGACACTCTATATTGTTTACTGCATCATACTATTGACTCATATTGAACATGTGGGCCACTAAAACCTCCCAGAATCCCCAGTTTCCCACAAACTTGTCTCATCAAAACTACCCTCTATGCTTTACTTGTCAATCTGTCTCGTATCACCTACTATGTGTCAAGCACTGTGTTGAGTACTAGGAATACAAAGAAAGTCAAAAGACAGTCTCTGTTCTCAAGAAGTTCACAGTATAATGAAGACACAACTGGTATGAACAAACTATATACAGGATAGATGGTGGAGAGTCTCATAAGGAAAGCACTAAAATTATGGCAGATCATGAAAGGCTTCTTGCAGAAGGTTGGACTTTAGCTGGGAAGGAAGCCAGGAAAGGTGGGGATAAAGAGAGAGAAGGGAATAGCCAGTGAAAACTACACACATAGTGATTTTTATGAATTCTCGTAGGACTTTACATTCATCCCCATGAAACTGCATACTGCACCTTTGGAAAGTGGAAAGCTCTGATCCATTCCCCATGTTGATGCCTTTATCTTCATTCCTTGTTTTCTCTAGAATGTCTGCTTCTTCCCCCTACAAATATGCACAAAGTTTATGTAAGTCACAGAGAAGAGCAATGGTTTAGACATGATGTTGAGGCCAACACATATTTTTATATAAGAAGAAACAGAATTAACATGATATTTGGTCCCTGGTTGTCCGTATAGCTCTCTCATGGGGAGAGCAAAATAGATTCTTTCTCTTTTTCTTTCTCCATCTTTGTTATTTTTTTTAAGCTAAAAAAAATATGAGACTAAAGATTGGGTTGAACAACCTATTTGTAGATAGAAACTCTTCCCCAATTACAGTCACTGACTCATCAAGTCAAATCAACAAGCATTTATTAAGCAACTACTATGTGCTAGGTAGTATGCTAAGCATTGGGGTTCCAAAGAGAGGCAAAAAAAATCAGTTCCTGCCCTCAAGAAACTCCCAGTCTAATTAGAGATATAACATGCCAAGTACAATATACAAACATGTATACAGGATAAATTAGAGATAATCACACAGAACTAGAGAGCTAGCATTTATATAGCATTTTGACTTGGAAAAATGCTTTACAAATTTCTCATATCTTCACAACAAGCCTGGGAGGTAGGTACTATTATTGTCCCTGTTTTACAAATTAGAAATCTGAGGCAAACAGAGGTTAAGTGACTTGCCAAGGGTCACACAGCTGCCTGAGACCAGATGTGAACTTAGGTCTTCATGACTCCTCATCTAACACTCTATGCTCTAAGCCACCTATCTGCCTAAAGAGGGAAGGAACTAGGAAGAAGGTGAAATATCAGCTAGGACTTGAAGGCACCCAAACAAGGCAGGAGATAGAGGATGAGGAAGGAGAGGATGCTAGGCATGAGTGACAGTAAGTGAAAATACCTGTTGTTGGGAGATGAGTGTCTTGTTGGAACAGCAAGAACACCATTGTTGCTGGATCACAAAGCACAGTATGGGGAGGAGTCGTGAGATATAAGAAGGTAAGAAAGGAATGTTGGGGAAAACAGGAGAGACAGAGGAAGCCAGAGGAGAGTGATTGAGAAAACTGGGCAAATAAAGTCAAGGGGATTTTAAGGAATAAGGGAACTAGGCACCTAAGATGGGTAAGGGAATGAGGGGACAAAAATATTAAGAGAACATAACATTTCACTATCTATATATTAGAAAAGCAAAAACATGTATGCTTGATGAATCAAGCAAGTTGTATAATGAGTATTAATTTTTGTTCTATAAGGTTTCCCCTTTTGAGTATAAACTAAAGGGTATGTGTAAGTTTGTTAGCATGAAAGGTATAAGGTGTAAATGTCAAAATTGGGAAAACTTCCAAGATTGAAGCAATTTTGAATACAATAAATTTTAAAAGGTGTACACAAATAAAACCAATGCAACCAAAATTACAAGGAAAACAGAAAATTGGGGAAATCTTTATAGCAAGTATCTTTGAAAGAGGCCTCATTTCTCAAATATAGAAAGACCTGAGTCAAATTTATAAGAATACAGGTCATTCCCAGTTGATAAAAAGTCAAATGATACTAACAGGCAGTTTTCAGGTGAAGAAATTAAAGATTTCAATAGTTATGAAAAAGTGCTCTAAATCACTGTTGATTAGAGAAATGTAAATTAAAACAACTCTATTAGAAAAGGAAAATTATAAAAGTTGGAGAAGATGTGGGAAAATTGGGACACTAATGCATTGATGGTGGAAATGTGAATTGCTCCAACCATTTAGCAAAGCAATTTGGAACTATTCCCAAAGAGCAACCAAACCGTGCACACCGTTTGATCTAGCAATATCACTGCTAGGTCTATATCTCAAAAAAAAATCATAAAAAAAGGAAAAGGACCCACGTGTACAAAGATATTTATAGCAGCTCTTTTTGTGGTGGCAAAGAGTTGGCAATTGAGGGAATGTCCATCAATTAGGGAATGGCTGAACCAATTGTGGTATATGAATGCAATGGAATACTATTGTGCTATAAGAAATTATGAGCAGGCAGATTTCAGAAAAACCTGGAAAGACTTATATGAACTGATGCTGAATAAGAGGAGCAGAATGAGGAGAACATTGTACACAGTAACAGCAACATCATGGAATGATCAACTATGATTGACTTAAATCTTCTCAAAAACAAAGTGATCCAAAACAATTCCAAAGGACTCATGACAGAAAATGTTATCCACATCCAGAGACAGAAATATGGAGTCTGAATGCAGATCAAAGCATATTGTTTTCACTTTTTTTGTTTTTTGTGGCTTTTCCCTTTTGTTCTGTTTCTTCTTTCACAACATGATTAATGTGGAAATATATTTACATGATTGCATATTTATAACCTATGTTAGACTGATTGATATCTTGGGGAGGGGGACTGGGAGACAGGGAAGGAGAAAAGATTTGGAACTCAAAATTTTGTAAAAATAATAAATGTTGAAAATTTTCTTTGTATGTAATTGGAAAAAATAAAATACTATTTATAAAATAAAAATCCAGATTTGCATAGGGTTTTCAGACAAAGGGTGTGTAATGGCAGTAGTCAGGTCATTCCCAGTTGATAAAAGGTCAAAGGACATGAACAGGGAGTTTTCAGATAAAGAAATAAAAGATTTCAATAGTCATGAAAAGTGCTCTAAATCACTGTTGATTAGAGAAATGTAAATTTAAACAACTCTATCAGACTGGGTAATATGACAGAAAAGGAAAATGATAAAAGTTGGAGAAGATGTGGCAAAATTGAGACATTAATACATTGTTGGTGGAGACGTGAATTGATCCAACCATTCAGGAGAGCAATTTGGAACTATACCAAGTTAGAGATATGAGGTCAAGAGAACATGAAACAGTAGAAAAAGGGGAGAGGTCTCTAAAAAAATAACCTTATAGAATTATGCAGGATGAAAAAGAGTGTAATTATAACTAGGAAATGGAGGGGCAGAGTCAAGATGAGGAAGCTAAAACAGGACTTCCACAGGGCTCCCACTCCCACCTCCTCCAATTCATGTAAAAGGTGACTCTGACACCTGGCCGTGTAACCTTGAGCAAGTTACTTAACCCCAATTGCTTAGGGGCGGCCAGGTGGCTCAGCGAGTAAGAGCACCGGCTCCAGTGTCGGGATGACCTGGATCAAATCCGGGCTCAGATACTCAGCACCACACCCAGAAATAACTGGCCGTGTAACCTTGAGCAAGTTACTTAACCCCAATTGCTTTAAAAAAAAAAAAAAGGGTGACTCTGAACAAACTTTGGAGCTACAGAACCCACAAAATGCCACAGAGAAGCTAACCTCCTGTAGAGGACAGCCCAGCAGGCCAGCAGGAAGTGGGCAGCACAGTGCTCTGGGAGCCGACCCCAGCCCTGCACGAGCCCAAGGTTTTAGCCTCAGGGCAGACTGACCAGTAATTGGCTGGAGGGACTTCAGATCACCAGCAGCTGTGGTGGTTTCCAGAATTATCAACCTATAGATGCTAAGGACAAAGTGAGAGGTCAGTGCAGTGTGGACTTTGGGATTTGGTATTGGGAGTGTGGCTGGCCCTTATACCCTGGAGGGAGGAGCCGCTGAGGTGCCTCAGCTATGCAGCCACTGCTACGTGGCAGCTTCAGCTCCTGGCCTGAAGATTGTAGGGGGATCAAGCAATCAGTATGAGGGGTAATTGCTCTTGCTTTAACCTTCTTGGATCTGGATTGCTGTCTAGGGTGAAGGTCCTGAAGTGCATGACCAGCTTTCTAGAGTGTGTGGAGGCTTCTGAGAGGGCACCCAACTAATACCTTCAGCAGCTGAGAAAACCCCAGTGATTTGGGACAAAGCTCTCCTATCTGGTAGCAGAATCCTACTGTGGCAAAAAGCCCAAAAGTCAAGTAATTGAGTGGAAACATGAGCAAACAAGTGAAGCAAAGCAAGCAGACCAATCCAATTTTACATTCCTATCTTGGGTACAAAAAGGATCAAGGCATGGAATAGGAGGAAGACAATGAAGTCACAACTCCTGCACCAAAAGCTTCCAAGAAAAATATGAATTGGTCACAGGCCATAGAGGAGCTTAAGAAGGATTCTGAAAACCAATTAAGAGAAGTGGAGGAAAAATTGGGAAGAGAAATGAGAATGATGCAAGAAAATTATGAAATGAGAGTCAACAACCTGACTGAAGAAAATAATACCTTAAAAAATAGACTACCTCAAATGGCAAAAGAGGCTCAAAAGGACAATGTGGAGAAGAATGCCTTAAACAGCCAAATTTGCCAGATGGAAAAAGAATCTCAAAAACTCACTGAAGAGAATCATTCCTTCAGAATTAGATTGGAGCAAATGGAAGCTAGTGACTTCATAAGAAACCAAGATACTATTAAACAGATCCAAACAAATGAAAAATTAGAAGGCAATGTGAAATATCTCATTGGGAAAACCACTTGAAAATAGATCCAGGAGAGATAATTTAAAAATTACTGGACTACCTGAAAGCCATGATCAAAGTAAGAACCTAGAAATCATCCTTCAAGAAATTCTCAAGGAAAATTGCCCTGATGTTTTAGAACCAGAGGGCAAAATAGAGGTTGAAATAATCCACCAATAACCTCCTGAAAAAGATCCCAAAATGAAAACTCCTAGGAATATTATAGCCAGGTTCCAGAGTTCCAAGATCAAGGAAAAAATACTACAAGCATCCAGGAAGAAATAATTTGAATATTGTAGAAACACAATTGGGATAACTCTTCTACACTGAGAGATCGAAGGGCTTGGAATATGATATTCTGGAGGTCAAAGGAGCTGGGATTAAAACCAAGAAACACCTACCTAGCAAAAATGAATATCATGTTTCAGGGGGAAATATTGGAGGTCCTGAGGTGCATGACCAGCATTTCAAGCATTCTTGATGAAAAAAACAGAGTTGAATAGAAAATTTGACATTCAGATACAAGAAGCAAGAGAAGCATGAAAAGCTAAACAGGGAAAACAAATCATAAGGAACTTATCAAAGTTGAACTATTTACATTCCTACATGGGAAAACCATAATTGTAACTTATTAAACTTTTCTCAGTATGAGAATAGTTGAACGGAATATAAATGTATATGTATATATATGTATATGTATGTATGTATGTTTATATGTATGTATACACACATGTCCATATAGCAGGGTATATGGGTGCATGAATACATATGTGAATGTGTGTATATATGTGTACAGGTATGCAATGATAGAGGGCACAGGACCAATTTAATAGGAAGGGATGATACTTAAATGGGGGAATTAAGAAGTGAGAGAGGAATATAATGAGAGGAGATGGAGAGAGACAGAATGGGGTAAGCTATCTCATATAGAAGAGGCAAGGGAAAATGGCTACAATGGAGGGGAAGAACAGGAAAGCAAAAGCAAATAGATCAATCTTATTCTCATTGAATTTGGATTAGGGAGGGAATGACATACACACTCAACAGGGCATCTCACCCTAGAGGATAGTAGGGGGGAAGGGGATGAGGGGGGAATGATGGGGGGCAGGGAAGTTGGAAGCACCCACTTTTGAAAAGGTAGAGGATCAAAGTAGAGAACAGAACAAATGGGAGTTGGGATAGGAGGGAGGGAAATATAGTCATTCTTTTACAATATATTGTAATGTAACAACAAGGAAAGGCAACTTCCCAAGGTTCAAAATACCAGCATAGGTGCTCTCCATTTTATTCAGTGACAAACCAAGAACAGAGAAGACCAAAACATAACATCATTCAAAATACAGCATTTACTAATTGTGATTAAATAATCTCCAAGCACTACCTCACCTCAGGACCTTCCAATCATTCAATCAATTACAAAGTCTCTGTTCTAAATACTTCTCCACCCCTAGGCTATACCTCCATTTAGTCCACCACAAAGCCCCTCTTCTCAAATGGAGATTAGTTTCCAAACATAAGTAAAGTACATTCACTTGTTCAACCACAGAACACAAAAAGGTCAAAAGTTCCCCACCCCTGGATCACAATTGAATCTACCCCAGAGTTACATCAAGTTTAAGCACAGCACTTAATACCCAAATGGAGGTCTTTTCTTCATCTTGACACGAGGCAAGTTCTCAGCAATCTTAGTTCCTGGGGAGACAAGGCTTAGCAAGGCCACAAGATACATTGCCAGTCCCTCCATTAATTCATCCTCTGTCTGTAGAACAGTCCTAGAACCCCTGAAAACATTAGCAAAACCCTCTCCTAGGATTTCTGTAAACATACAACAAGAAAATCCTTCTTCAGGGCTTCTGAACCAACAGAAAGGTTCCCAGACCCCTGCAACAACAGCACTGTCCTTCACCAGTGGACAGTATTCACTCTGTCTGCAGGACAGTCTCCAGACCCCTGCAACAACATCACTGTCCTTCACCAGTAGACAGTATTCACTCTCTGTCTGCAGGACAGTCTCAGGGCTTCTTAACCAAAAGCCAGGTTCCAGGATTTCTTCAACAACAGGACTGTCTTTCACCAGTGGACAAATCTGGCAAAAGAACATCAAAACAGACAGACAAATTACCAGCAAAACAGCCGTGTCTCCTCAGTCCTTGGCAGCTCAGGGGGCAGGTCTCAAAAGTCCAGGGCAATTCAAAGCGGCCACCAGCAATTCTCTTAGTCTCTCTCTCTCCACGAGGTGCTGCTTCCAAAAAAGTTCTTCTGCCTCTCTCTTGTCCCTCCAAATCAACGTCACCAGCTCCTCCCAGTTCAGGACTCTCTTTTCATATCAACAAGTCCATCCCACAGGTGGGATTAACAAGCTCTGGGTTTTAATACAATCAATTTGAAAAACCAAGCCAATACAGGGGAATCTTTAAATGCCATTACTATCACATATATCCAGTATGGAAATGTTTTGCATAGCTACACATGTTCAACCTGTATTGAATTGCATATCTTCCCAGTAAGGGTAGGTGACAAGGGAGGAAGGGAATCCATCTGAAATTCAAAGTTTTAAAATCAAATGTTTAATATATATATTATTAATATTATTTTACATGTAACTGGGAAATAAGATATACAGGCACTGGGGCACAGAGATCCACCATGCCCTACTGGAAAGTCGGAGGGGGTATGGGAGAAGATATGGGAGAGAGAAGACTGGAGGAGGGGACATCCAGTGGGATTGCTATTTTGGGGTGGTGGGTAGGGGAAAAATGGGGAGAAAATTTGCAACTCAAAATCTTGCAGAAATGAATGATGTAAACTGGAAGTTAATAAACCATTTGATTAAAAAAAATTATAACTAGGAAACATCAGCAGACTTGCTGGAGAATTTTATCAGCTAGTTCTAACTAGAAATGGATGTAGTTTATGTCTAAAGCATACCTGAGTTATACAACAGGAGAACAGATTCTGGAGAGGGGAACCAGAGTCTCCCATGGCTATTCAGAAAGGAATAAAGAATACACTGGGAAAGAAATGAAGAGGAAAGAACTTATTATTTCTCATAATCAGGGTTTGTCAGAAGAAAAATACATAAATGTGGTGGTGGGAGTATGGGGATTGAATATATCATGAACCTCATTCATCTGAATCAGATAAAAGAAGTTTGAAAACACATACACACACAATTTGCTGTGGAAATTAATTAAAGTCAGGAGGAAAACTGATGGAAGACAGAAAGGGAAAAGAGGGGGGTTTAAGAGGGAACCAGGGGGGTGGCTAGGTGGCACAGTGAATAGAGCACCGGCCCTGTAGTCAGGAGGACTTGGGTTAGGATCTAGCTTCAGACACTTAACACACACACACATACAAACTAGCTGTGTGATCTTGGGCAAGTCACTTAACCCCAACTGCCCTCCAAAACAAAAAAAAAAAGAGGGAACCAGAATTAGGGAAGGAATAATGACAAGCAAAACAAACTTCAACAACAGAAGGCTAATTAGAAAGAAAAGCTTAAAAAACAAATAAAGTAAGTACTAATGGTCTGGACATCAGCTAGGCAAAGAGAAGGTAAATGAGGTCATACTACTGCAGTTATAGATTATTAGAATCAATCCCATTCTCTTTCTTGCCCCATCTTATTTTTCTTTGCAAAAAGGAGAAGAGTGGTGATAAAGAGGAAATATTATTACACAAAACAGAGATAAGAAACAAGGTATGGATCTAAAATCCTAACCATGAGTATCAATGGAATGAATTTACCCACTAAATGGAGAAGATGAGTAGACTGGATTAGAAAACAGAATCTAACACTATGTTGTTGACCAAAACAAACAAAGAAAAAAAATCCACTTTCGAAACATAAAAATTCACAGCTAAAATGAGTCTTTAAAAGCTGCTTGTCAAAATAAATAAATAATAATTTTTGAAATGAGAAAAGAACCTAATAAATCATGAATTTTTAAAAAAGAAAAAATTGCTTGTCCTTATAATATTGCTCTTTGTTTATACATTTTTCTCCTGATTCCATTCACTTCACTCTGTATCAGTTTATACAAAACTTCACAGATAATATGCTAGTTGCTGGGGCTACAAAGACATCATAATTATAAGAAGGTTAAGTAACATACCCAAGGTCACACAGCTAGTAAGTGTTGGAGGCTAGATTTGAATTCAGTTCTTCCTAAATACAAGCATGGTGTTCTAACCACTGCACTACATGGTTGTCTGTGGGAACTCTACTGGCTAAGAAGATAAGGAAAGGCCTCCTCAGACAGGAGATATATTCAAGCTGACATTTAAAGGAAGCTAGGGACTATAAGAAACATGGGTGAGGAGCGAATTAATTCCAGGAAGGCAGTCAATCTATGTAACAGTGCAGAGATGAGAGAGAGAATGCTCTGTATGAGAAACAACAGGAAGGTCAGTTTGGATGGACCAAATAGTACATGAAGAAGAACAACGTATACTAAGACCAAAAAGAAATGATAGGTTGTATAGGGCTTTAAATGGCAACCAAGGAGTTTCTGGAGGTAACAGGGAATCACTGGAATTTAATGAGCAGGAGAGTAATATGGTGACACTTGTATTTTGGAAAGATAGGTAGTAAGTAGTTAGATCAGGACTTGAATTCAAGTCCTTCATCTCCAAATCTAATTTCAAAGTTGGGTCATCAAAAGTATTACCAAATTAAATTGTTGATCCTCACCTCTCTCAGAGAACTACCTAACAATGTATCATGATGAGGCCACAGGGTTCTTCTGTGTATCAACAGAACCATAACTCTTCAACAGAAAAACTACTTCCAAATTCATAGTAATACATCAGGAAGAGTACTACAGGAGTAAAAAGCTACAAAAATAGTACTTGAACATTACTCTCTTCAGTATTGGCTCAAAGAGGGACTCATATACACAAGCAGCTAAATGTCGGAATCTATCTTGCCTGACAGGGAAGGAGAAGAGGAGATCAAGTAAAGGGGGGGGGGGGGTGAGGAGGTGGGGACTGACAGAAGGGAGTGCAGATCAGGGGAGGTGGTAGACTTAAACAAAACACTGGTGAGGAGGGAAAGGGTGAAAGGAGAAAGAAGACAAACAGGAGGAAGAATAAGATGGAGGGAAAAACATAGGCATAACTGTGAATGTGAATGGGATGAACTCTCCCATAAAACAGGAGATAGAAGAGTGGATCAAAAACTATAATCCTACAATAGATTGTTTACAAGAAACAGACTTGAAACAGAAAGACACACAGAATAAAGGTAAGGGGATGGAACAGAATCTATTATGCTTCAAAGTACAAAAAAAAAATCTGGGGTAGGAATCCTGATCTCAGACAAAGTAAAAGCAAAATAGACTTGCCCTCCCTTCTATCATCTCCCCTCTCATCCCCTTACCCCTACTGTCCTGTAGGGTGAGATACCCTATTTAGTGTGTATGTCATACCCTCCCTGAGTCAAATTCAATGAGAGTAAGGTTGACCCCTTCCCTTTTGCCTTCCTATTCTTCCCCTCCATTGTAACCATTTTCCCTTGCCTCTTCTATATGAGATAGTTTACCCCATTCTGTCTCTCTTCATCTCCTCTCATTATATTCCTCTCTCACCTCTTAATTTCACCTTTTAAGTTTCATCCCTTCCTATTAACTTGGTCCTGTGCTCTCTATCTATGTATAGCTGTAAACATATATATACACATTCACATATGTATTCATATGTCCGTATACCCTCATATATAGACATATATATTTATATTTCCTTCAACTATTTTCATACTGAGAAAAGTTTCATCACTTACAATTATCATTTTTCCATGTAGGAATGTTAATAGTTCAACTCTGATAAGTTCCTTATGATTTCTTTTCCCTGTTTACCTTCTCAAGCTTCTCTTGCTTCTTGTATCTGGATGTCAAATTTTCTATTCAATTCTGGTTTTTTCATTAAGAATGTTTGAAAGTCCTCTATTCCACTGAATGACCATGTTTTCCCCTGAAACATGATATTCAGTTTTGCTGGGTAGGTGATTCTTGGTTTTAATCCCAGCTCCTCTGCCCTCTGGAATATCATATACCAGGCGCTTCGATCCCTCAGTGTAGAAGCTGCCAGATCCTGGGTTATCCTGATTGTGTATCCACAATATTCAAATTGTTTTTTCCTGGCTGCTCGTAATATTCTCTCCTTGATCTGGGAATTCTGGAACCTGGCTGTAATACTCCTAGGAGTTTTCTTTTTGGGATCTTTTTTCAGGAGGTGATTGGTGGATTCTTTCAACATCCATTTTGCCTTCTGTTTCTAAAACATCAGGGCAATTTTCCTTGAGAATTTCTTGGAGGATGATTTCTAGGTTCTTTCGTTGATCATGGCTTTCAGGTACTCCAATAATTTTTAAATTATCTCTCCTGGATCTATTTTCCATGTCAGTTGTTTTCCCTATGAGATATTTCACATTGCCTTCTATTCTTTCATTTGTTTGGATCAGTTTAACATCATCTTGATTTCTCGTAAAGTCACTAGCTTCCCTTTGCTCCATTCTAAATCTGAGGGAATGATTCTCCTCCCTGAGCTTTTGAGCTTCTTTTTCCATTTGGCAAATTCGGCTTTTTAAGGTATTCCTCTCCTCATTGCCTTTTTGAGCCTCTTTTGCCAATTGAGTTAGTCTGTTTTTTAAGGTGTGATTTTCCTCAGTCAGGATGTTGACTCTCATTTCATAATTTTCTTGCATTGTTCTCATTTCTCTTCCCAATTTTTCCTCCACTTCTCTTATCTACTTCTTAAGGTCCTCTATGGCCTGTAACCAGCTTGTATTTTCCTTTGAAGCTTTTGGTACAGGAGTTCTGACTTCACTGTCTTCCTCCTGTTCCATGCTTTGCTCCTTTTTGTCTCCAAAATAGGAGTGTAATGTTGGAATCTTCTGTCTGCTTTGTTTCCTTTGCCTGGTCATGTCGCCCCTCAGTCACTTGACCCCTGGTCTTTTTGCCACAGTAGGACTCTGCCACCAGACAGGGGAGCTTTTGTCCCAAACTCTGGGGTTTTCTCAGCTGCCAGAGGTATTAGATGGGTGCCCTCTCTGAAGCCTCCACATGCTCTAGCAAGCTGGACACACACCCCAGGACCTCCATTCTAGACTTCAATCCAGATCCAAGCAGGTTCAAACAAGAGGGATTACCCCTCAGACTGGTCAATTGTCCCCCTACACTCTGCAGGCAAGGAGCTGAAGCTGACACATGGTGATGACTGGCTATGCTGGCGTCTCAGCAACTTCTCACTCCAGGGGCAAAAGCCGACGTATTCCCTCTTACTGGGTCCCAAAGTCCAGACTGCACTGACCTCTCACTTTGTCCTTTGCATGTGTGTGTTGATAGTTATGGAAACAGCCACAGCTGCTGATCTGGAGTCCCTCCTGCCAGCGGCTGGTCAGACCCGCCCTGGGGCTGAAACCTCCGGCTCACAGTGAGCCTGGGCTCAGCTCCCAGAGCACTGCACAGGCCAGTTTCTGCCGGCCTGCCAGGCTGTCCTCAGAGGGAGGTTAGCTTCTCTGTGTCATTTTGTGGGTTCTGCAGCTCCAAAGTTTGTTCAGAGTCCCCTTTCTACATGGATTGGGGAAGGTGGAAGGTGGAGCCGCCTGGAGGTCATGCTTCTACTATAGGCCTCATTTCTTAAAAATATAGAGAACTGAGCCAAATTTACAAGAATACAATTAATTCTCCAATTGATAAATGGTCACAGGACATGAACAGTTTTCAGATAAAGAAATCAAAGGTATTCATAGGCATTTGAAGAAGTGCTCTAAATCACTTTTGACTAGAGAAATGTAAATTAAAACAACTGAGGTATCACCTCATGTCTATCAGATTGGCTAATATGACAATAAAAGAAAATTATAAATGTTGGAGAAGAAGCAGGGAAATTGGAATACTAATGTATTGTTGGTGGAGTAGTGAACTGATCCAACCATTCTGGAGAGCAATTTGGAACTATGTCTAAAGGGCAATCAAACCTGCATACCACTACTACATCTATATCCCAAAGAGATCATTAAAAAGGGGAAAAGGACCTACACCTGCAAAAATACTTATAGCAACATTTTGTGGTGATAAAATATTGAAAAGTGAGGGGATGCACATCATTTGGGGAATGGCTAAACAAGCTGTGGAATATGAATGTAATGGAATACTATTTTATAATAAGAAATTATGAACAGGCAGATTTCAGAAAAACCTGGAAAGACTTGTGTTTTGATGCAAAGTGAAACGAGCAGATCTGGGAAAACATTATACACAGTACTGGGAGTATTGTGTGATGGTTGACTATGAATGACTTAGCTCTTCTCAGCAACACAGTGATCTAAGACAAGTACAAAAGACTCATGATGGAAAATGCTATCCATATTCAGATAAAGAAATGATGGACTCTGAATGAAGGTTGAAGCATAATTTTTCACTTATTCTTTTTAATGGCTTTTTTCCTTTTGATCTGTTTCTTCTTTTACAACTGTGACTAATATAGAAATATTTTACATATACTACATGTATAAACTATATCAAACTGGCTAGCATTTTCAGAAGAGGGGAGAGGAGTGATGGAGGAAGGAGAATTTGGAACTCAAAATCTTGTAAAAATGAAGGCTGAAAATTTTCTTGTCATGTTACTGGGGGGGGGATACTATTTAAAATGCAAAAATAAAGTAAAATATAGCAAAAAAAAGAGGAAATTATGAAGGAAAACTGCCTTTATATCCTAGAACCAGAGGAAAAAATAGAAATGGAAAGAATCTACCTATCACCTCCTGAAAGAGATCCCCAAATTTAAAACTCCCAGGAATATTATAGCCAAATCCCAGAGCTCCTGGTTAAGGAGAAAACATTGCAAGCAGCCAAATAGAAACTATTCAAGTATCATGGAGCCACAGTCAGGGTAACATAAGATTTATTAATGCCTACATTAAAGGATCAAAAGGCTTAGAATGTGATATTCCAGAGGCCAAAGGAGCTAGCATTACAACCAAGAATAACCTACCCAGCAAAACTGAGTATAATCCTTCAGGCAAAAAAAATGGATATTTTATGAAATAGAGAACTTGCAATCATTCCTGATGAAAAGACCAGAGCTGAATAGAAAATCTTACTTTCAAATACAAGACTAGAAAGAAGCATAAAAAGGTAAACATGAAAGAGAAACAGTAAAGGGTTCAGTAAGGTTAAACTGTTTCTATTCCTACATGGGAAGATGATATTTCCTTAAATGATAATTCCTTAGAATTTATCATCATTAGAGCAGTTAGAAGATCTATACATAGAGAGCATGGGTATGAGTATACTATGATGGAATGATTTTTAAAAAATAAAATAAAGGAGTGAGAAAGTAGGATGCACTGGGAGACGGGGGAAGGAAAAGGCAGAATGAAGTAAAATATCTCAGTCAAAAAGAAGAGCTTTTACAGTGGAGGGGAAGATGGGTATGGTAGGCAACATCTGAACCTTACTCATATCAGAATTGGTTCAAAGAGGGAATAATATACACACTTAGCTGGGTATAGAAATCTATCTTATCTACAGGGAAGTAGGAGAGCAGGGGATAGCAGAAGTTGGGAGAGGGGCAGCTGATAGAAGGGAAGGTGGATTGGGGGAGACAGTGGACAGAAGCCAAACACTTTTGAGAAGGGATAAGGGGAAAGGAGAGAGAGAGACACCCCTCTTATTCAATCTGGTACTAGAAATGTTAGCAGTAGCAACTAGAGAAGAAAAAGAAATCAAAGGAATCAAATTAGGCAAAGAAGAGACCAAGCTATCACTCTTTACAAATGATATGATGATTTACTTAGAGAATCCTAGAGAATCAAATAAAAAACTACTTGAGACAATAAATAAATTTGGCAAAGTTGCAGAATATAAAATAAACCCACATAAACCCTTGACATTCCTATATATTTCCAATGAAATTCAACAGCAAGAGATAGAAAGAGAAATCCCATTTAAAGTTAATGTAAACATTATAAAATATTTGGGAATCTACCTGCCAAAACAAACCCAGGACCTATATGAACACAACTACAAAACACTTTTCACACAAATAAAGTCAGATCTAACTAATTGGAAAAATTGCTCATGGCTGGGTTGAGCTAATATAATAAACATGAAAATTTTACCTAAATTAAATTACATATTTAGTGCCATATCAATCAATTTACCAAAAAACTACTTTATAGAGCTAGAAAAAATAGTAACAAAATTCATTTGGAAGAATAAACAGTCTAGAATATCAAGGGAATTAATGAAAAGAAATGCTAGGGAAGGTGGACTAGCTATACCAGATTTCAATCTGTATTATAAAGCAGCAGTCATCAAAACTACTTGGTACTGGCTGAGGAATAGAGTAGTGGATCAATGGAATAGATTAGGCACACGAGATTCAGCAGTCAATGACTATAGAAATCTATTGTTTGATAAACCCAAAGACCCCAATTTTTGGGATAAGAACTCACTATTTGACAAAAACTGCTAGGAAAACTGGAATATAGTATGGCAGAAACTGGGCATAGGCCATTATCTAACACCATATACCAAAATCAAGTCTAAATGGGTGCATGATCTAGGTATAAAGGTTGATACTGTAAGCAATCTCTGAAAACAAGGAATAGTTTACCTGTCAGATTTGTGGAGAGGGAAAGACTTTATGACTAAACAAGAATTAAGAGAGCATTATAAAATGCAAAATGGATAATTTTGATTACATTAAATTAAAAAGCTTCTGTACAAACAAAGTCAATGTAACCAAGTTTAAGAGGGAGGTGGGAAATTGGGAAAGAATTTTTACAACCTATGTCACTGATAAAGGACTCATTTCTAAAATATACAGAGAACTGAGTCAAATGTATAAGAAAACAAGTCATTTCCAATTGATAAATGGTCAAAGAATATGAACAGTTTTCAGAGAAAGAAATTAAAGAAAGCACATGAAGAAATGCTCTAAATCACTATTGATTGGTGAAATGCAAATCAAAACAACTCTGAGGTACCACATCTCACCAGTCAGATTGGCTAAGATGACAAAACAGGAAAATGACAAATGCTGGAGAGGATGTGGGCAAATTGGAACACTAATGCATTGCTGGTGGAGTTGTGAACTGATCCAACCTTTCTGGAGAGCAATCTGGAATTATGCCCAAAGGGCTATAAATAATCTCATACCCTTTGCCCAGCACTACCACTTCTAGGGTTATATCCCAAAGAGATCATAGAAGTGGGAGACAGACCCATATGTACAAAAATATATATAGCAGCTCTTTTTGTGGTGGCAAAGAATTGGAAATTGAGGGGGTGCCCATCAATTGGGGAATGGCTGAGCAAGTTGTGGTATATGTATGTTATGGAATACTATTGTGCTATAAGAAATGAGGAGCAGATAGACTTCATATTTACCTGGAGAGGCTTATACAAACTGATGCTGAGTGAGAAGAGTAGAACCAGGAGAAATTGATACACAATTACAGACACAACGTATGTGTGATGACCAACTTTAATAGACTGGACTCTTCTCAGCAATGCAGTGATATAAGTCAATCCCAAAAGACTCATGATGGAGAGAGATGTCCAAATCCAGAGAAAGAACTAGAAATAACTGAGTTTGTATCCAGATTGAAGCAAACTACCTGATCTTTTTCCTTCTCTTATTTGGTTTTGTTTCCTCTTCACCATTTTTCATCCCATCTGATACAATCCGTCTTTATAACCTGACTAATGTCTAATGTGAAAGTATTTACAGATCCTATACTTGATCTGGGGGGGGGGGGCTGCAGAGGGGAAGGAGGGGGACACAATGTGAAACTCAAGGAATTGTGGAATTGAATCTTCTAAACTAAAAGTAAACAAACAAATTAATAATAAAATAAATTTTAAAAAAAGAAAGGAGAGAGGATAAACAGGGAGAAAATAGGATGGAGGAAAATACATAGTTAGTAATCATAACTGTGAATGTGAATTAGATAAACTCACTCATAAAAAGGAAACAGAGAGCTGAACAGATTAAAAACCAGAATCTAACAATATGTTACTTATAAGAAACACACTTGAAGCAGAGACACACTCACAAAGTAAAAACAAGAGACTTGAGCAGAACCTAGTAAGCCTCACCTGAAGTAGAAAAAGCAAGTGTAGCAATCATGACTTCAGACAAAGCAAAAGAAAAATAGATCTAATTAAAAGAGATAAGCAGAACTACTTTTGCTAAAAGACAATGAGTTAATAACAATGCTAAACACATATGGACCAAATGGCACAGCATCCAAATTTTTAAAAGAAAAGAAAAACTATACTAGTGTGAGCCTCAACTTTCCCCTCATGCAAGTAAATAAATCTAAACAAAAAAAGAAACAAGAAAGTTAAGGAGATGAATAGGATTTTAGAAATGTTAGATATGATAGACTTCTTGAATGGGAATAGAAAGGAATATACCTTTTCTCAGAAATTCATGGCACTTACACAAAAACTGACCATGTATAATAGCATAAAAACTTCTCAATCAAATGCAGAAAGCAGAAATATTAAAAGCATCCTTTTCAGATCATAATACAATAAAAATTGCATTTAATAAAGGGCCTGGGAATGTGGATTAAAATTAATTGGAAACTAAATTAACTAATCCTAAAGAGTGAGAGGGTCAATTAACAAATCATAGGGGAAAAAATCACTAATTTCATTAAAGAGAAAGACAACAATGAGACAACATACCAAAATTTAGGGGATGTAGCTAAAGCAATACTTAGGGGAAATTTTATATCTCTAAACTCTACATCAGTAAAATAGAGAGCAGATCAATGAATTGGGTATGCAACTTAAAAAAAAAAAACTAGAAAAAGAACAAAAATCCTGAATGAAATACCAGTTGGAAATCCTGAAAATCAAAGAAGAGATTAATAAAACTGAAAGAAAATCAGTGAACTAATAAATAAAACCAGGAAGGTTTTATGAAAAAGCCAATAAAGTTGGGAGGGCGGGGGAATGGCTGACAGCTTCCGGTTCCGCCTTAAGTAGTGAGCTTTCCTCAAGGTGGTTACATGTCCTTCTAGTCGGGAGCGTTGGTTGTACAGATCGCCATGGATCCAATCGTCATGGATCAGGTAATGCCATCTGTTGAGCCTAGTCGGCAGTTTCTGAAGGACCCAATTCGACTTGTCAAAAGTTTACCAAACCAGATAGAAAAGAATTCCAGAAGATTGCTACAGCAACAGCAATAGGGTTTGCTATAATGGGATTTATTGGGTTTTTTTTTTTGTTAAATTGATCCATATCCCCATTAATAACATTATTGTTGGTAGCTGAATACTTCTGGAAGACATTTACTTCTACAAGCTTGATGGACAAGTTTGGGGTTGGGAAGGTGTTGGCTTTGTTCATTTAGTAAAAATTTTGTCTTACATGGTTTAACCTCCATGGTATTTTCAGTGTCTGCATTAAAATAACTTTTGCAAAAAGAGAGAGAGAGAGAGAGAGAGAGAGAGAGAGAGAGAGAGAGAGA
>NW_027186492.1:8417191-8430107 GCF_028583685.1 Petaurus breviceps papuanus | reverse complement strand
TTATTTAAAAAAAAAACAAAAATCAAATTACCAGTATCAAAAATTAAATGGGTGAATGCACCACCAGAATGAAGATGAAATTAAAGTAATTATTAGAAGTTATTTTGCCCAATTATATGCCAATAAATATAACAATCTAAATGAAATGGATGAATATTTTTGTGTCTATTTAGTATTTAATTTTCCCCAGTTATATGTAAAAACAAATTTTTTAAATTTATTTATTTTTAGTTTTCAACATTCATTTCAATAAGATTTCAAGTTCCAAATTTTCTCCCCATCTCTCACCTACCCCTCACCCCAAGGTGGCAAGCATACTGATTACCCCTTCCCCCATTCTGGTCTCTCTTATATCCTCCCCCCTTTATACCCTTCCCCCTTACTTTCTTGTAGGGCAAGATGGATTTCTATACCCCATTGCCTGTATATCTTATTTCCCAATTGCATGTAAAAACCCTTTTTTAACATTTGTTTTTAAGACTTTGAGTTCTGAATTCTTTCCCTCTCTCCCTCCCCCACACTGAGAAGGTAAGCAATTCCATATAGGTTATTTATGTGTAGTCATGCAAAAACATATCCATAATAGTCATGTTGTGAAAGAACGTAGACCAAAAAAACCTCAAGAAAAATAAAGTGAAAAAAACAACAAAAATTTCTTCAATCTATATTCAGACACCATCGTTTCTTTCTCTGGGAATATATAGTATTTTTCATCCTAAATCCTTCACAGTTGTCATGGATCACTGTATTGCTGAGAATAGCTAAGTAATTCATAGCTGATCATCTTACAATATTGCTGTTACTTTATACCCAATACACTTCACTTTGCATCAACCCATATAAATCTTTCTAGGTTTTTCTGAGAGCATCCTGCTCATCATTTCTTACAGTATTAATAATATTCCATCATAATTACATACCACAGCTTATTCAGTCATTCTCTAATAGATATTCATGTCCTCAATGTTTAATTCTTTTTTTCTGTTCAGAGGGGGGAAGGTAGGACAATTGGGGTTAAGTGACTTGCCCAGGGTCACATGGCTAGTTTTTGTGTTAAGTGTCTGAGGCCAGATTTGAACTCAGGTCCTCCTGACTCCAGGGCCAGTGCTCTATTCACTGCACCACGTAGCCAGCCCAATGTCTAATTCTTTACCCCCAGGAAAGAGCTGTTATAAATATTTTTGTACATATAGGTCCTTTTTCTTTTTTCTTTTTTATCTCTTGAGATACAGATTTAGTAGTAGTATTGCTATGTCAAAGGGTATGCATGTTTTTATAGCCCTTTGGGCATAGTTCCAAATTGCTCTTTAGGATGGTTTAATCAATTCACAACTCCAACAACAGTACATTAATGTCTCGTGTTTCTTACATACTCTCCAACATCTGTCATTTACCTTTTCTGTCCTATTATCTAATCTAATAGAGGTAGTACCTCAGAATTGTTTTAACTTGCACTTCTCTAATCCGTAGTGAGTTAGAATATTTTTTCATATGGCTAAAGATAGCTTTAATTACTTTATTTGAAAACTGATTATATCTTTTGACCATTTATCAGTGGGGGGTTGGCTCTTATTTTTATAAATTTGACAGTTCTCTATATGTTAGAGAAATGATACCTTTATCAGAGAAATTTGCTCAATTTTTTTTCACAGTTACTATTGTTAACTATATTTCCCTCCATCCTATTCCCCTTATCCCCATCTATTCTATTCTCTCTCTCCTTTCATCCTGTCCCTCCTCAAAAGTGTTTGGCTTCTGATTACCCCTTCCCCCAATCTGCTTCCCTTTTATCACTCCCTCCATCCCTTTCCCATTCTATTTTCCTGTAGGGTAAGATAGATCTCTATACCCCATTGTCTGTTTATCTTATTTCCCAGTTACATGTAAAAACAATTTTTAATATTCACTTTTAAAACTTTTGAGCTCCACATTCTCTCCCTTCCTCCCTCCCCACCCACCCTCATTGAGAAGGCAGGCAATTTGATATAGGTTATATATGTATAGTCATACAAAACACTTCCATAATAGTCATGTTGTGAAAGACTAATTGTTCTTTCCTCCATCCTATCCCACCCCACATTTATTCTATTCTCTCCTTTCACCCTGTCCCTCCTTAAAATGGTTTGCTTCTGATTACCCCCTCCCCTAATCTGCCCTCCCTTCTATCCCCCCTCTTTTATTCTCTCCCCCACTACTTTCCTTTAGGGTAAGATAGATTTCCATACACAAATGAGTATGTATGTTATTCCCTCCTTAAGCCAAATCCAATGAGAATAAGGTTTATTCATTTCCTCTCAACCTCCCTCTTCCCCTCCACGGTAAAATCTTTTTCTTTCCTCATTTATGTGAGATAATTTACTCCATTCTATCTCTCCCTTTCTCTTTCTCCCCATACATTCCTCTCTCACACCTTAATTTTATTTTTTAGATATCATCCCTTCATATTCAACTCACCCTGTGCCCTCTGTCTATATATGTTCCCTCCAACTACCCTAATAATGAGAAAGGTATCATGAGTTACAAAAATCATTTTTCTATGTAGGAATGTAAACAGTTCAACTTTTATAAGTCCCTTGTGATTTTTCTTTCCTGTTTACCTTTTCATGTTTCTCTCAGCCTGGTCCAACAGACCTTTCCTGTCAACTTTCCAGGTTGTCTTGGGCTAGAAATTTGTTTCACTCTGTCTTTTTGTGGCTTCTGCTTCTCTATAATTTATTCAAAGTCATTTTTTACAAGTATTTGGAGAGGTTTGGGAGAGAGCTTGGGTGAGTCCCTGCCTTTACTCTGCCATCTTGGCTCCATCCCCTGAAATGGATGAATATTTTTTTAAAATATAAATTGCTCAGATTAGCAGAAGAGGAAATTGAATACTTGAATAACCATGTCTTAGAAAAAGAAATTGAACAAGCCATCAATGATATAATGGTATACTTAGAGAATCAACTAAAAAACTAATCAAAGCAATTAACAATTTTAGCAAAGATGAAGGATATAAAATAAGCCCACATAAATCACCAGCATTTCTATATATTAACAACAACGTTCTGCAGGAAGAGATAGAAAGAGAAATTGCATTTAAAATAACTGTAGAAAAAAATAAAATTTATAAAATGGGGCAGTTAGGTCTTGCAGTATATAAAGCACCAGCCATGAAGAAGACTTGATTTCAAATCCAGCCTCAGATATTAACTAGCTGTGTGAACCTTAGCAAATCACTTAATCCCAGTTGCCTTCAAAAAAAGAAAAGAAAAGAATTGTAGACAGTATAAAATACTTGGGAGTTGCTTATAGCACTGAGACAATAGGTGCCTTGCCCATGGTCCCAGTGCCAGTGCAAGTCAGAAGTAGGACTTATCAAAGTTTTCCTAGCTCTGAGGCCAGTTCTCTATCCACTACTCCATGGCTACCTCTGACATGAAGGATGTACATGTTCATAAATTAGTATTATCATATCTGAAAATCAGTGATGACCAAAAAAAGACAGAGTTCTAAGCACAAGCAAGGCAAGCTATTACCAATAAACAGGGTCTCAGAAACCAAAATCCTCTATGCAGAATACAGAGCATTCTTGTAATCTAAAAAGAGAAATTAATCAAAATACATATTCATGAGATTAATACATATTCACGATATAAATGTATTTTCATAGAATTCACAGGAATAGGGAAGGACATTGATTTGTAAGATTTGTCTCCGGGTATTTCTAGTGGGCATTCTTGACTTTTAGTGACTAACTGTTATTTCACATTGACAAGCATAAGAGAATGCAAAGCCTCCAAATAAGAAACTTCAATTAGGAGAGAGTATTACTTTCCCATTTGGGCTGGGAGATGGTCATAGTTCCTCAAATCTCAAGGCAATAAAATTTACAATAAGTGGAAGGGGGAGTTTCTGCTTATAAGACTAGAAATTAATTAAATGGGGGCCTTGTCAAATGCCCAATTCCCAAATCACAGTACCCACTGATGTATTACCACAGATTCATTCATGAAAAAATAAGATGGACGATGTGGATTAGTAAGGTTAACAAGTACCACTGAGGTGGCTCTAAGAAAAGCCCTAGCCCTTCTCCCACTCTGAGGCTGTCTACCTTGGTTTTTCATGCTGCTTTTTTCAGAGTGAATTCTGGGGGCCTATAAATTTTTGGTACTTCCAAGATGGTATGATCTTAAGGAGATGTGTGGTCATCAAAAAAAGTGACTTAATTCCTGTGGTCTCAGCTCTAAAATGAGGGGATTACACCACTAAGATCCCTTCCAGCTCTGACATTTTATACCTCTGTGATGCTTATATTTGTCTGGGGATAAGAAAGAATAGGAGGAAAGAAATGCCTCTTGGGTTAGAGAGAGGAGAGAAGATGGATTATTTAAATGGATCCTCTCTGAAGTTTAATCTCAAAGTGCATTATAATAATAATCAACCACTGCTATGATTATTAACAGCTAGGATTTATATAGCACTTTAAGATTTGGAAAGTACTTCATAGATGTTAACACATTTATGTTATTTCATATGTAATATAATGTATCCCATCCTCGATCTTATGCTACAGAAAAAGAAACCTAATCCAGATTACTGCTTTATGGCCAAGAAAGACTAAGCAAAAAATATAATAGATAATAGAGCAAATGAGTACTTTACAACTGCAATAGAAATAATGAAACATAAGCTTACAACATACTGAATGAAGATATCACCAAAGAATCTGTGTCTGTCATTCCTGAATTATTTACGGTCATCAAATCATGATCATGGAAAGAAGAATCAAAGATCTTCAGAGTATGGAACCATGTCATGTTAGGTCATCACAAAGCATCAAGTCCCTACTAGGCTCAGGAGTCTATTATTGTAATGTGACTCTATTTCCACAGCACATCTCATAATGGCTACGCTATTTAAGGACAGCTAGGTGGTGTAGCAGAGAGAGCATCTGACTTATAGAAAACAGAGACCCCAACCCTCTCAGAGGGGACTAGAGAACCCGAGGTGATAGGGAAGGAAATGAAAATAACACATCTGGCCCTCAATGAATGGGGTCAGAATAAACCCAAATTGCATATGTAATAGGTTTGAGGCTATCCCCACAGAGAATAGGACCTGACCCTCTGAGAAAGAAGCAAATTCTTCTACTCCATTGAATAATGATTAGGATCCCCAAATTGTGCTTGGCTGGCCGAGGACATCTAGCACTAGTCACCGGAAGATGAGACATGCCTGGTGGTTGGTGGTTTTCTGCTGAAGCAGACCCTAAGGCAACCCCATGTCATTCTGATATGAGCAATTAGACAAGGTGATGTCTTCACAAAATAGATATCTGGGACATGGAAATCAGCACCTCTAAGACCTGGAAAACCTACAGCCTGTTCCCACTTCTGCCAACATTTGAAGAAAAGGGACCTAAAGAGTATCTGTAGAGATAATGAAGTCTGTGACATAAAACTGAAGATCTTGGGCTGTAGTGCCAATGTTTTAATCAGTGCTGCTGATATAAGGCTGGAGCTTCAGAGAAGAAAGGGAGATTTGAGAAGTCCACAGCTTGTTAAAAAGGCAACTTCTGAGGATAGAATTTGGATTCCTAGACCAGGGATTAAGATATAGTAATGATTGGCTCATGCCTGGGGACAAAGTACTTCTTATGAGCATTTTGAAGCGTGTATTTGCTTAGAAATTTTCAGGTCAGACCAAGGGGGCTTTAAACTGAAAGCGGGAGGAGTAGAGAAAAATCTTCCCACGTACATTAACTAATCCATTTGAAAGAGAGTAGCAGTGATAAATTGGAGAGCACAGCAGTACAAACACCCAGTAATTCACAGGAAACAGAATTTGGGAAGAGAGAAAACAATGATACTCCTGCATTTTGATATCAATATAAAAATGGCAAGGGCATTGATCAAAAGAAAGGTGGACAGGAGCTGTAAGAGTAAGAACATAGATTGGAACTGAAAGGTATATTGAGATATAATGGGATGTGGCACATGACTGGAATATGATAATGGGGCATGCTGTTTATCTTAAAGGAAGAGATTAGATAAAGAGAATGATGGACTAACATTAAAGAAGACAGACTATTGGAGATGCAGCCAAGATGATAGAAGAGCAGGAAGGAGTGAGTCACTACTCCAGTTCAGGGCAGCACAGAGAGACAGAGAAGTCTGTGTACACTGAGGATGGGGTTTGGTCAGGAGTGCAACAAGCCAAGAGCACTTCCGAGTGCTTCCTAGAGAAAGGTGCCGACTGGCAGCTTTGTTGTCCACTACCAAATTCTGGGTCATAGATTCTAAATGGACTGAGGAAGTTATCTACATCCAGAGATGGCATTCTGGCATAAAGAGTGGTCCAAGGCCTTAAGTGGTGTGCCATGAGAGGAACACGCTCAGAAGCAGGTAGCAGCAATGAGGCTCTGACCCCAGGAACAAAGCAGTGTCACAATTCCACTTTCGAGCTCTGCCTGAAACCTGAAGATGCATTAAAACATGCCAGAAATCCCAGATCAAAGGGAGAACCTAAAGTTCTGTTACTCTGAACCAATATAGCTTTCTAGCTAGTTGGTAGTGACTAAGTTAAGCAGTAGAATTGCTCAAACCCAAACCCAGATCAAGAACTTACAGAGCTCAGATCTGAGGGCCAGTGATCAGACTTTTCCCTGGATCAACTGGAAGAATTGAAAGCTTGCAGTTTCCAAACCTGAACTGTCTGTGAAATCCTGGATTAACGTAATACTCAATAACCTCAAGAAAGCAGGAACAAGATCAGTCCAGAACTTCCTTCCAGAAGTATGGCAGAGCCCAATCCTAACATCAAGTTTAAAGACAGAGAATAGTCTGGACAGGTATCAGCATTTTTAAAAAAAAAAGGATCCCACGGCCCTGGAATCCAGTTCAAATCCAGTCTCAGACATTTGACTTTTACTAGCTGTGGGCAAGTCACTTAACCTCAGTTGTCCCAAACCCCTTGCCCCTCCCACCAAAAAAAGATCCCATCACTAAAAGCTATTATGGTGACAGGGACAGTCCAGACACAAATCCAGAAGAAGAGAATGACTCCAAAACATCTACAAGCAAAGCCTCAAAGAAAAACACAACTTGGGCACAAATTCAACTAGCATTCCTAGAAGAGATAAAACAAGAATTTAAATGGAGGTTTTAAATGTTTTTATTCATGAAATGAAAGCTTTAGAGTGGAAAAAAAAATAAATTTGAGCTATATAAGAATTACAAAAAGAATTAATAGTTTGGCACAAGAGGTACAAAACTTTGCCCAAGCAAACAAACTTCCTTAAAATTAGAATAGAACAAATAGAAATTAATAACTTCACAAGAAAAGAATTGTTTTAAATTAAAAGACTGAAAAAAATAAAAGAAAATGTAAACTATCTCAAACTCAAACAACTGACCTGGTTAACAGATCAAAGACAGATAATTTAAGAATCATGGGACTACAGCAAGTAAGAGCACCGGTTCCAGTGTTGGGATGACCTGGGGATCAAATCCAGGCTCACATACTTAGCACCACACCCAGAAATAACTGGCTGTGTAACCTTGAGCAAGTTACTTAACCCCAATTGTTTAAAAAAAAAAAAAAAAAATGGGATATTTAAAAAACCTGGGAAAAAAAAAAAAAAAGATCAAGACATATTTCAAGGAATCTTAAAAGAAAACTTCCCAGATCTCTTAGAACTAGAAGGCAAAGTAGAAATAGAAAAAATCCACTCATCTCCTGAAAGAAAGGCCAAAATGAAAATTCCCAAGAACATGATAGCCAAAATCCAGAGCTTCTAAGGCAAAAGAAAAATTCTATAAGCCACCAGAGTGAAAGAATTCAAGTACTGAAGAGCCATAATCAGGGTCATACATGATTTAGTAGTCACCACTATAAAGGAACAGAAAGCTTGAAATCCAATATTCTAACTATTGTACTATAAGAAATAATGAACAGAAAAAATGTTTTCAAAAAAACCCAGAAAGACTTAACATGAACTGATGCAAAGTGAAATGAGCAGAATCAGGAGAATATTGTACACAGTAACAGTTATATTGCACGATGATCAACTGTGAATGACTTAGATATTCTCAGCAATATAAAGATACAAGACAATTCTGAAGGTCCTGTGATAAAAAAAAATCAAAGCATACTGTTGGTTTTTTTTTTTTAGCTTTTATTTTTCCTGGGGCTTTTTGCCTGTTTTCTTTCACAACATGACTAATATAAAATATGAGGGAGGGAAGGGAGGAAGGAATTTGGACTTCCACATTATAAAAAACAAAGGTTAAAAATTGTTTTCACATTAGAAAAAATAAAATATTGAAACAAAAAGAAAAGAAATCCAATATTCCAAAAAGCAAAGGATATGGACCTACAGTCAAGAATAATTTATCCAGCAAAATTTAGTGCAGTCCTGTTTGGGGGGAAAAATGGATCTTTAATGTTTGAAATAGAAGGTATCCTAGTATTCCTGATTTAAAAAAAAAAAGGATCAAACATTTTGAAGTTTAACACAAAAGGTAAACAAAAATTAACAATAAGAAAGGACTAAACAAGGATGATCTGCTTACCTTAATATAGGGAGATACATGCTATTATTATCTCCATTTAATAGGTGAGGAAACTGTAGGAAACTTAGGTTAAGTGACTTGCCCAGGATCATACAATTACTAAGTATAAGAAGCAATGTTTGAATCAAGAACTTTCTGACTTCAAGTTTACTTCTTTTTTTTTTTAAGACTATCATTTCATCGTAAGCAATTTTTATATAGACAATCCCCACCTAACTACTGCCTCCAGGGAGATGGAGGAAGTTGCCTTGAGTTGTTCCAACAGGTCTCTCTGTCTCCCTAGCTACATTATCTACAAGGTTCCCATTGTCATTGTCAATGGCAGGCAACACCATTTCTACAGCCCTCTAAAATGTAAGGTCCTTGAAGGCAGTGACTCTGTGTGCATGTGTCTGTGTGTGTGTGTCTTTTTATCCCCCGGGTCTAGTACCCAGCCCAACCCACAGAAGGCACTTAATAAATAAAGCCCAATATTCTGAAGTCAACTCAAAAGGGATGAGAGCAATGGAGAGTAGACCTGTGATTTCATCTCTGTAGTGAACTCATGGATGAAGAAATGTCTTCTCCTATTGCAGTTTAGTACCTTCTCTGCAGCTCATAGTAGAGAATCACACAGCCAGCATGTGTGAAAAATGGGACTTGAACACAGGTCTTGCTCACTTTGAGGCCAGCTACCTGTCCACTTCACTGCACTGCCCTTCTATAAGAAAAGCATCCTAATAATTAGAGGTATTATAAAGCCAAATGGGCTGCCTTAGAAGGTACTGAGGTCCCAATTACTAAAAGACTCCAAGCAGAGATTGCATGACCTCTTGTTTGGGATATTACACAGGGGATTTCTGCTTGGGTACAGTTTGTACTAACTGGCCTCTCATATTCTGATTCCCTTATCCTATATACCACCCCAAAATCAGCTACTACCTTCTCTTTGAGGAGTTTAGCTCACTGCTGAATGGGCCCAGGGATAGCACCAGAGGTTCTAGAATTTACTTGAACTAGATATGTGACCCTGGGCAAGTAACTTAAGTTCTTCCTGCCTCAGTTTCCTCAAATGTAAGATAGGGACAATAAGAGGACTCACCTCAAAGGGTTGTTGTGAGGAACACATGGGATATTTGTTAAGCTCTAAGCACGATGCCTAGCAGATAGTATGGGCTTAATGAAGGGTTCTTCCTTCCCTTCCCTCCCCTTCTCACCCCCCATTTGATGGGTTACTAGGCCCTTCAGATGGTGACACTATGTTTAACAAAAATGAAATCCCCCCTCTCCATGAATGACAAAGTTCTCAGCAAAATCAGTTGCTGGTGACAGGTGACAACAGTCTAAGAAAGAAAAAACTTGGGCCTATTAACCTCACAGAAGGATAAGTAATATTCTTATTGCTCATAAACTAAACGAAACAATATATTCACTTATTCCAAAGCTAGGTCACTGGCTCTAGCTCCATTAATGTCTGCTTGTCCCTGCCCCAAAGTCCTTGAATTTGAACTTCAGGCATGAAGATAAGTCACCAAATGAGCCTTCTAAAAACAAATTGATTCCAAGAAGCAACACTGACGCCAGCCTGACTGCCCTTCCCAGATCTTGGAGTTATCTTAATGAGTTAAGGACAATAAACTTCAAAGGACAATACATTATACTTATCTTCGTTGCAAAACAAGCATCTATGTTGGAAATTACCGGGAACCAGGCAGGCTTTTTGAGCCGGCACGTATCTGATAGTATTACATCTTCCAAATCAATTCACTTATTCAGTAAATATCAGTTGAGCTCCTACTGTGCGTGCCAAGCACTATGAGGAAGAAGAAGAAGCATAAGAAAATCTACCATCTGCCTGCTGAGAGCTTAGAGTCAAGGGGGTTGAGGCAGGATAATATATGTGTAACAAACATTGGCCAAGGGCTAGCTGGTCACAAAATCCTCACAGATGTTTAGTTCTTCCCATTTTGGGGAAGGGGGGAGGGAGGACAAAGGTTTTCCACACAGAGTTAAGGCAGAAGAATGAGGAGAGAAGGGAGAGGTGGTGATTATCCCAGTCACAGCTGGATCCAGTCCTATCTGTAAGTCCCATGAGTGATGACTTCCATGTGATTGGACAAAGTTAGAGGTTCATGTGACTGTGTATTTTACCACATGCTCTTTCTGGAGCCAGATGAGGAAAAAAAGCCAGTCAAGAGATGAATAAAAGGTGAGCCCTACCCCAGCCTTACTTCCACTGGTCTTAAATTTATTCCAGTAAAGAATACATTTGCCAGATTTAATACTATTTCTCATAAACACTGTGATCGGCCCTGCAGCATGAGGGCGCAATATTTGCTACACAGGAGAGAGGGACCTTTCCTCGTGAAGGGCTGGGGGGGGGCCCTCTCTGGCCCATCGTTTGAGATTTGTCCCAACTGGAAGTTTAAATAGCCATTTCATAACTACCCCCTCTAAGTATAGAATCACTATGATCACTATACAAGCCTAAATCTACTTCATAGACGTAAGTCCTGGTTACTCATGAATACATGAAAAATTAAATAACAATACCAGAGTTATAGAATAGTGCCAAGAACAAATGTATTGTATTTCATTTGTAACTCATAAATGTATTTATGATTTCATCAATGCAGGGAACAGATTACTGTAGAGCCCCCTCTACAAATGCAAATCAGCACTTTCTCTGCAACTTATTTTAGATAGTTGCCTAGAACAATAAAGGGCAACTAGATGACTCAGTGGATAGAGTGCCAGGCCTGGAGTCAGAAAGACCTGAGACATTTCCTAGCTGTGTGACCCTGGGCAGGTCACTCAACCCTGTTTGCCTCAGTTTCTTCATCTGTAAAATGAGCTGGATAAGGAAATGGCAAACACTCCAGTATCTTTTCCAAGAAAACCCCAAAAGGGGTCATGAAGAGTCAGACACAAGTGAACAATAACTAGAGAATTGAGAGGGTCAAGTGACTTTTCCAGAGTCATACAGCCAATATATATCAGAGGCAAGACTTGGCCAAGGCTCCCAGGCTGGTTCTCTATCCACTCTGACACACTGCCAACAATATAAGAAATTAAATTAGACTATGATCAGACCATTAAATAGATGGATGATACGGGGAAAGCACTAAGAATTCAGAGGAGAGAAATCTCAATGGGGGATGGGCTGATATAGAAAGTTTTAATAAAGGAGGGACTTCCTTTGAGCTTTGTAAGATGGGTTAGATTTGGAGAGATAGAGAAAACAGATAAAAGACTCTGGGGAGTTGAATGATATGAACAAAGGATTAGAAATCAGCCATCATTCTGGCAATTCTACCATCAGAGGCTCCAGGGCAGGGAGTCAAACAAATCCTTTGTTCTTTGAAGGTTGGATTCAAACAAAAGGGCACATTTGAGGACCTAGAGGGCCACGTGTGGCCTGGAACCTGCAGGTTCCCCACCCCTGCTCCAAAGCCTCTTGTTAAAATGCAAATACTCCCTGAGAACATATACCCCTATCAACTACCACTGTAACCAGGAATTATTTGTCAATATTTATTGATATCAGTGCTTACTTATCAATAACCAAGAGTAAGGACCTCTACAAATAGGGTAGAAGTTAGGCACTTTCAAAGGGTTAGGGATCAAGGATAAAGGCAAACTTTCAGTTTTTGCCTACTCGATGATTTTTTCCACAACAGATTCAGCCAGGCCAACAGGATGGCCATAGACCTAATGAGGGCGATAAAGGAGAACTGGAGGTTAGGTAGGTTCTCTCAGACTGACCTTGGTCCAGGAGTCCTGCATGTGGATAAGCAAGCAGACTGAGGGTTCTCATCTACCGATCATAAAGATGGGTTTGTTAACAGATAGTATAAGTTGTAGGTGCTAGATGCCAAGATTCCTGGCCTCCTCCTCTTACCATTAAATACTGATTGGTCCACTAGTGCCCTCTGTCCTCACTGCTGCTTACTGAAGCAATTCTCATGGCTAATTAAGTTCTACAAAGTCCAAAGTTATGTTCTATAAAGCCTTGATCAGCATCACAGGCACTCTGAAAACTAATCCCTTTCCCACCAGAGCTTTCTGACCTAGCTGCGTTCAGTGCCATCATGGGCCAAGAAATACTGGTCAAGGGGTGGCTAGGTGGTGCAGTGAATAGAGCACTGACCCTGAAGTCAGGAGGCCCTGATTTCAAATCCGGCCTCAGACACTTAGCACATTAACTGTGTGACCTTGGGCAAGTCATTTAACCCCAATTACCTTGCCTTCCCCCCTCAAGAAATTAAAAAATAAAAGATATCCTGGTCAATACAGAGATGGAGGGAGGTAGGAAGGAAGGGAAGAAGGGAGGAAGGGAGGAAGGAAGGAAGGAAGGAAGGAAGGAAGGAAGGAAGGAAGGAAGG
>NW_027186492.1:8391180-8417181 GCF_028583685.1 Petaurus breviceps papuanus | reverse complement strand
GGAAGGAAGGAAGGAAGGAAGGAAGGAAGGAAGGAAGGAAGGAAGGAGGGAAGCAGGGAGGGAGGGAGGGAAGGAAGGAAGGAAGGAGGGAAGGAGGGAATTAGGATAAAAGAAAGAAATTCAGAGAAAAAGCAAAATAAGGGCCAACATCCTAGATTCCACTTCTCCACAAAATAACATCTGACATTTATCTAGTACTTTGAGGTTTGCAGTGTTTTACATATATTTCCCATATCCCACAAAAAAGCCTGGTTCTGGGTTTAGGCATACTCTATTCATTCTTGGGGGAATCTGACCCTTAAAAGAGAAAGATATGCTTTTCTCAAACCCTTTGACTCATTATACCCCCAGCCTGAAGTTCTGGGGAAAATATGTTAAACAAAACTTAATTATGGCTCACATCTCAGGTTCCCTCAATTCTCTAAAAGACATACAAATATTCAAAGTAAATATCAGGTATTGGACAGCTATTTATTTCTTCTCCCACTAAAGAAATGTTTAAAACACAAAAGATTCATGAGGGTTCATTACTAAATATTGAAGACATGAAATAATAATCTATCACTTGGGAGATAGAAACAACTGTGTAGGACCACTGAAATGTCATGTTCACATTTGCATTCCTATTTGTACTGTTCAAGCAACTTACAAAGTCCAGATCCTCTGTTCCAACCAAGAATGAAAAGCCTTTTACTCCTTTCAGCTGCAGAATACTACTGGTAGTTCCTTTCTCCTACATGAAGCTCTTGCTGAAATCTCCTGCTGGGGAAGTAGTACATCCCCAGGAACTCTCAAATTCACACCAACGTTGTAAATCTCCATTTCTCAGAATCACTATTTGTTCACTGGGTCTCAGAGGGGAAAAAAAAAAAAAAAACACAAAACAGAAAGGGCATCCAGGGTACTTGAGGTACAGTTTGAGGCTGACCTAGGTAAGCACATGTTCTAGCATAAAATCTTTTTTGGGGGTGGCTAGGTGGCACAGTGAATAGAGCACTAGCCCTGGAGTCAGGAGGACCTGATTTCAAATCTGGCCTCAGATACTTAGCACAAAAACTAGCCATGTGACCTTGGGCAAGTCACTTAATCCCAACTGCCCTCCAAAAAGCAAAAAAAAAAAAATTAAAATAATTTTTGCTGCTGCTAAAAAGGTAGGGTAGTATTAGTCCCTTCTTGACTTTGTTGAAGGTGCAAGGGAGAATTGTCTTTGACTGTGTCCTCACAAAGATGCCACCTCAAAAAAGGCCAGAAATTATTTCTTCTTGCTCCTAAAGCAAACCCAAAAGCAGTCAGCTTTTCCTCATCGATTGATGAACTGTCATGGAGACCAATAAGGGATTATTGCCTTAAGTCCTTCAGGGCAAAGCCAGGCAAGGGGCTAGAGCACATGCTCAGCTCCTTGGGAAGTACTCTAGTCTGACCCCCATTACACATATATTATGTCTCATCTTTAAAGTTTACAACAACCGTGTGAGATAGGTATGGCTATCCCCATTTTACAGATGAGAAAACTGAGGCTTAAAAAATCTAAATAATCCTCGTAATAATAACCATCAGAGGTAACCCACATCTTGGTTTCACCACCACTGCTCTTTCCGCTATACCTCGCTGCTGCTTTCAAAGCCATAGGAGGGGGTTTAGCTCCGATAACTTGCCGATCTTTTTTTTTTTTTTTTGCTTCTTACTCATCTGACAGAGAAAAGTAAAATCAAAGTGGCCCCTATTTAAGGACCTGCTCCTACAGGCTCTCTTTGGCCTAGTAAATGGCCTTTACATAATCACAGCTGACTTGCATCATCTGTTAATTATATATAGTTTTACTATACTATACTAAACTACTATACAATAAAATGCTTGGTACCTAGCACTCTACCAATCAATCATCAAATATTCCTTGAAAACCAAATAAGTGTTCAACACTATTCTAGTGCTACCAACAGAAGAGATATTGCTCATCTCCCATATAGAAATCCTTACTCTATTACCATGCCAATCATTCTCAATGTCAATATACTTTGAAAGAGATCTACTAATATAACGAGGAAGTGATGAAATTCACTGCTGTACTACCCAGCTTCCTGACACAGAGGTGATGAGCACAGCATGCAGATTGAGGCTTTTTTTTCTTCCTGGACATGGCAAAAGTGGGAATTTGTTTTGCTCAACTCTTCATATTTGTAAATGGGGGTTTGGCTAGAGGAAGAGGACAGTATGGAAGATGAGAGAAAAAATGCAGATCTTTGTTTAAAAAAAAAACATTTTTTTAAGAAATTCAGTGATGCTGGGATTGTGGGAAAACAGATGTTCTGTACATTGCTGTGCAAATGTATAGAATATCTCTTTAGAGTACAACACACAAGAGCCACAAAAATAATCATACACTTTGATCAAATAATCCCATTATTGAGACCCTAAACATGTCATTTAAAGAAAAAATAGTATCTGTTAAAATGCATACAGCTAACAGCAGTGTTGTTTGAAGAACAACTGTGAATAAGTAAATTATTCCGAGTATCATAAATACTCAAATCACTTACAAAAGATCTGTGAAGGAAGATGTTATTCACTTTCAGAGAAGAACTGATAAATAATAGAAGTATGTATAGTATGGTTTTATATATATATATATATATATATATATGTATATGTGTGTGAGAGAGTGTGAGTGTGTGTGTATGTGGTATGTGAAATGGTGGCCTTCTATAGTGCAGGATGGGGAGGGAGGGAGACAATTTGCAACTTAAAATGTAATAAAAAATAAATTAAATTTTTAAAAATGCATATAGCAGAATTATTTGAACTTCAGAGAACTGGAAACAACGTAAATGTCCAACAATTGGTGAATAGCTAATGAACCATAGTATATCAATGTAACGGGATACAGCAAAGCCATTAAAATGATAAATTTGATGAATATAAAGAAACGTGGAAAAGCGAATAAGGAGTTATGCAAAGCAAGACAAAGCAGAACCATAAAAAATATACATATTAACTAGGACTACATAAAAGGAAAAATGTATATACAAGTACAGAGATAAGTGAACAGAATGGAATGGAGAGAATAACTAACAAGCTATTATGGCATATAGTACAAAGAAGCTATTTTAGAGTGTAAATCACTGTAAATGTATTATTTGACTTTGTTGTTTGTTTAAAGTTAAGTGTATAATAAATTGTTGTTTTTAATTTCAAAAAGAAAGAGACTTGAAATGCAAGATAAGCCTGGGGGGGAAATAAAATCCTTCCTCAAAATTTTATATAGGTAGAAAGCACAAGGGCTTCTAAAGGCTATAAAATATGACTTTCCCCCCACAAAAATAAATTTGGTCAGAAATGTAACAAATCTAGAGGGTCAATGAAATGTCAGACATGTGAATAAACTGTTGGTAGAGCTATAAATTGATCCAAACAAACTGGAAAGCCATTTGGAATTCTAATTTAAAGGTGGTGAAAATGTCCATGCCTTTCAAGCCAGAAATTTCTCTGATGGGCATAAGCCCCAAAATATTCATAGCAGCACCTTTTGTGTTAGCAAATGTAACATCACCCAACTGCACAGTATCCAGAGGACTACGATGTTCACTCTTTCCTTTTCAAGGGACCCCTAGTTCTGGACCCAGTAACAGACCTAGGTTCTTTTTATCAGAACCCCACCCATACTTTCCACAAAACGTCTGCTAAGTCAGCTATTATTATGTTTGTCCCAAGGACAAGTGGAATGAAGCAACAAGGGCCAGATGTGGGCTGTACATTCCCCACCCTGTTACTTTGACTTCTCCTATTCTTCCTGTTACTGGTGTTTAATAATATCTAAATCTATGATCTTCCTTAACTAATAAAGGGAAGTGGAAGGGTTTTTCTTTAGCTCTCTTTTGCATTCATCTAAATCCCCTGAGACAAAAAGTCCATGTTTTTAAACCTTTTCTGGTTTACTTTTCATTAACTTTCAAAGGAAACTTCAAACTTTCCTCTGAAAATGATTACTCAGATTTCTCGTGTATTTGTTGCTATGTTTGCTAGAGTATTGTCAACCAGATGAACTGGCCTTTAACCTTAGGTTGGCCGGAGCTGAACAGAGCAGGCTAGAGACAGGAGAGTCAACAATCAAGCAGAAGTTTAAATTCAAAGTGAAGGAAATGGCTTGCAACCAAGGCATGGTGCCAGAACCCCACCCTGGGGGAGATCTCAATGATTGTGCCATGAGCTGTAGCCCTGACAATGAGGGGCAACAGCAACAATGTGGCAAGTGTGATTCATAGCAGGGCTTAAAGATGGGAACATGGATATAGCAGGTGCTTGTCTGAGCTCAGAGAACACCTGGAGTTGGCCAAAGCAGCACAATAATTATATGAAACAATTCTGGGATTTTACTATGGCTGAAATCATCCAGAGTGCAAAGGATTGTTGTTATGCCAACCTCAGGGCACAGCTTGCTTGCTGGGCCTTAGCACTGGAAAACAGGCTGTCCCCTAATATCTTGACAATATGAATAGTTTCACATTCCACAGTAGGAGTGTTTTATACATAAACAGAATGGACAGTTATTCATGTGGCACATGATGAAGAGCGCTAGATCAGCCCTGGTGTCCCCAGATCTCTCCCTCAATAGTCTGAGTGCTTGCACTTTTACCATTAGAGATCAGAGACTTTGCCACTTGAAGGTTTTTCAAAGGGAGAGGACAGCACAAAGCTATTTCATAACTGCTCATATTTCATGCCCTTTTGTGAATTAATTTATAAGATAATTTCCTCCCTTAACAATCCTTGATGATAATGCATTGAGGAAAGAGGGATTCTGATTGGAGCATGGAGGAAGGAAAGGAGAAATCATTTTAGAAGGCTTCAGCCAGGTTGGAAGAGAAGAAGGCGACTCCAGAAATGAGAAGAGAGAGATGTAATAAAACACCAAAGACGAATTTGCCTACTTCACAATTCTATACATCCCCTCTCCATTTTAGAGACTATCCTCTGTTCCCACCCTAGTAGAAACTAATTATAAACTAGTATCTATGAAAATCAAAATAGAGATTAGAAAGGTCAGGTTATCCTTAATGGGAGTTCTCTGGCACACCTTCAAGTCCCCATGGTGACAAGATAAAGGAACTGTTATTCATTGGAGAAAGCTCCAAGACATCAGAATTTTGCGGAACTTTGTTCTAGAAATCTCCAGCCATGTATTCTACCCCTCCCCCCCCATCAAGGTCCCCTTTATGTATTGTCTTTCTTCATTAGACTGTAAGCCCCTTGAGGAGAGGGACTCTCTTGCTTACTTTTATTTATATGTCCAGTCTTAACACAATGTCTGGCATAGAGCAAGTGCTTAATAAATGCTCTATCTACCTAAACTATTGCTAAATTATTAGAAAGAATTTTATTGTGATGACTGAATAGGTTGCAAGTTAATTGGTGACCACTGTTCCAAGTTTGCAAGGAATTTTGAATTAGCATTTAGGAGGTAGTAAAGGACGCAGAGAAATATGAGTAAGAGAAGTGGGAGCTGAGCCAGGGACCACTGAGGGAATTTTTAGGACGGGATGGTCAATCATGTCAAATAGAGCACTGAGGCCTGGAAAGATGAATCAGCATGAGATTTATCTAATTTGCAAGAGGTAGAAGGAGAGCTTTAGAGAGAACTATTTCAGTGTACTGTTAAGAAAATAGCTTATATCTTATCTTCCCCTACTAATGTTACCCATCTACAGGCAGGATATTTTTTTTTGGTTCAAGTCGCTTCCCTAGCTGCTCTCTTAAAGGTGGAAGTTATCACAGTTTCCAGACTGCATATTTGTCTCCTCACCAAACGCTAGTTACACAAAAGACAATTACAAATAATTGGTATCCAGTAAATGCATTTATCTAAGCAGAGAAGAAACAGAAATTGGAGAAGTTTCTACAGATTAGAATACACGAGAGTGAATGAGCTCTCCTACTAAGGCATGAGATAGCTCAACCAGAAGGCTACAATTTAATCCAAAGTCTCTAAAGAAGCAAGCGAGAAATCAAAGACATATTGAGGTACTGTCACTGCAAGAGAATCAACTGTTTCTCATCCCTGGAGTCAGTCCCAAAGAGTCTAGAACTGTGTGCCTCTCACTCTTAAAGGAGGAAAGAACAGTTCTTCTCTCCAAAGCTTTCCAGCCAATTCCGCCTTTCGTGAAGGCTGCCATTTAAGGAAGTCTTATGCAAAATGAGCCAGGTTTAAAAGTTGCAAATATAGAGTTTCTGACAGATTTGATGTGAACACTGTGGAGAGATAGATCAGTGGTTCTCAAAAGTGCTGCCCACAGACCCCTAGGGGTCCCCAAGATCCTTTCTGGGAGTCTGCAAGGTCAAAATTATTTTCATGGTAATACCAAAAAGGTTATTTGCCTATTAAAATACCTCTTCCCTTTTTCCAGCTATATATCTGTATGAAGACAGATTTTCTTTATATGTTTCAACCAAAACAACATATCCCAACACACAAATGCTGAAGCAGATATGAGAATCCAGCTGTCTTCTATGAAGACAGACAATGTCTCTATAATAGAGATTTACAGAAGTATGTAAACCAATGTCACTTATAAAAATATATCACTTATATTTATCATGTAAAGTTTATTATTTTTAGAGAATTCATGTATATTTTAAATTTTATCAACTTAACTGTTAATATATATAGGAAATATTAATATATATGTAACCCATAAAAACAAAAGTTCTTTGGGGTCCTCAGGGATTATAAAGGGATCCTCAATAATTTTTAAGAGGGTGAAATGGTCCTGAGATTGCATAAATAAATAAATAAATTTGAGAACTACTTTCTGGATGATAATAAAGTTAGGTGGCTCTGGACCTGCTTGAACAACCAGACTCAAATAGTCATTAATGAAACAAAATCAGCTTAGAGACAGGTATCTAACTTAGTACCCCAGGGTACTCCTCTTAAGCCCTGCACTGTTAACATTTTTATAAATGCCTCCAAGGTATAAATCACATGATTTTCAAATAGGCAGATGACATAAACCTGAGAAGAATAAAATGTTTGATGATCAAGTCAGGATCTGAACAGATCTCAACACTCTAGAACAAAGGATCAAATTTAATAAGATAAAAATGTGATATAAAATAAAACCACATAAATCCTTGGCATTCCTATATATTTCTAACGAAGCTCAACAGCAAGAAATAGAAAGAGAAATTCCATTTAAAGTTACTGTAGACATTATAAAATATTTGGGAGTCTACCTGCCAAAACAAACCCAGGAACTATATGAACATAATTATAAAATACTATTCACACAAATAAAGTCAGATCTAAATCATTGGGAAAACATCTGTTACTCATGGTTAGGTCGAGTTAATATATAATAAAAATGACAATTTTACCTAAATTAATTTACTTATTTAGTACCATACCAATCAAACTACCAAAAAATTATTTTATAGAGCTAGAAAAAAAAGTAACAAAATTCATCTGGAAGAACAAAAGGTCCAGAATATCAAGGGAAGTAACGAGAAGAAATGCTAGGAAAAGTGGCCTAGCCATACCAGATTTTAAACTGTATTATAGGGGTGGCCAGGTAGCACAGCGAGTAAGAGCACTGGCTCCAGTGTTGGGATGACCTGGGGATCGAATCCGGGCTCCAACACTTAGCACCTATCCGGAAACACCTGGCCATGTAACCTTGAGCAAGTTACTTAACCCTGATTGCTTAAAAAAAACTGTATTATAAAGCAGCAGTCATCAAAACCACTTGGTATTGGCTGAGAAATAGAGTGGTGGATCAGTGGAATAGATTAGGTACACAAGACATAGTAGTCAATGACTATAATAATCTGCTGTTTGATAAACCCAAAGACTCCAGCTTCTGGGATAAGAACTCACTATTTGACAAAAACCTGCTGGGGAAACTGGGAAATAGTATGGCAGAAACTTGGCATAGACCAATATCTTACAACATATACCAAAATAAAATCTAAATGGGTGCATGATCTAGGTATAAAGGCTGATACTGCAAGCAATCTGGGAGAGCAAGGAATAGTTTACCTGTCAGATGTATGGAGAAGGGAAGAATTTATGACCAAACAAGAGATAGAGAGCATTATGAAATGCAAAATGGATAATTTTGATTACATTAAATTGAAAGGTTTTCGTACAAAGCCAACGTAACCAAGATTAAGGAGGAAAGCAGAAAATTGGGAAAGAATTTTTACAACCATTGTCTCTGATAAAGGCCTCATTTCTAAAATATACAGAGAACTGAGTCAAATATATAAGAATACAAATCATTCCCCAATTGATAAATGGTCAAAGGATATGAACAGGCAGTCTCAGAAGATGAAATTAAATATATCTATAAGCATATGAAAAATATTCTAAATCACTATTGATTAGAGAAATGCAAATCAAAACAACTCCGAGGTACCACATCTCACCAGTCAGATTAGCTAAGATGACAAAACAGGAAAATGATGAATGCTGGAGAGGATGTGAAAAAAATTGGAACACTAATGCATTGTTTGTGGAATTGTGAACTGATCCAACCATTTTGGAGGGCAATCCAGAACTATGCCCAAAGTACTATAAAAATGTGCATACCCTTTGACCCAGCAATATCACTTCCAGGGCTATATCCCAAAGAGATCATACAAGTGGGAAAAGGACCCATATGTACAAAAATATTTATAGCAGCTCTTTTATGTGGTGGCAAAGAATTGGAAATCAAGGGGATGCCCATCAATTGAGGAATGAATACCTAAACAAGTTGGGGTATATGAATGTAATGGAATACTATTGTGCTATAAGAAATGAGGAGCAGATGGACTCCATAATAACCTGGAGAGACTTATATAAATCAATGCTGAGTGAGGGGAGCAGAACCAGGAGAACACTCCACACAATCACAAACACATCATATCTGTGATGACTAACTTTGATAGATTGGGCTCCTCTCACCAATGCAAGGCTCCAAGACAACTCCAAAAGACTCATGATGGAAAGGGCTATCCATACCCAGAGAAAGAATTACAGACTCTGAATACTGATGGAAGCAAACTACTTGCTCTCTCTCTTTTTTGCTTTGTTCTGTTTCTTCTTTCTCATTGTCCCTTCCATTGGTTATAATTCTTCTTTACAACTTGACTAATGTTTAATTGCATGGAGGATGGTGGAGGAGAGAGAGGGAGAGAAAATTTGGAACTCAAAAGCTTGTGGAACTGAATGTTGTACACTAAAAGTAAATAAATAATTTAAAAATATTATTAGGAATTAAAAAATGAGATAAAAGTGTAAAGTCTTACAATTGGTTTATAAAAAAAAACTACTTCAGAAGGCCGAAGAGGCATAGCCAAATAGCATTTAATCTGAAAAAGACCCTAGGTGTTTTGTCGATCATAATCTCAATATGTGCATCACCCATGTGATATGGCAGCTAAAAAGGCTGATATATTGTTGTTCAGTCGTGTCTGACTCCTCATGACCCTGTGGACCAGCTGTCCGTGGGGTTTTCTTGGCAAAGATACAGAGTGGTTTGCCACTTCCTCCTCCAGTTTTGTGAAGGCAGGGGTTAAGGGATTTGCCCAGGGTCACACAGCTAGTAAGTGTAAGTGCCTGAGGTCACATTTGAACAATGATCTTTCTGACTCTGGCTATTCAGTGAAATGAAGTTTGGAGTCTGGAGTTTCTGACTCATCTTCACGAGTCCTTGAGTCAGAAAGATTCATCCTCCTGAGTTCATATCTGATCTCAGGCTCTTACTAGACAAGTCATTTAACCCTGTTTGCCTCAGTTTCCTCATCTGTAAAATGAGCTGAAGGAAATGGCAAATCACTCTACTTCTTTGCCAAGAAAACCCCAAATGGGATCACAAAGAGTTGGACACAAATGAACAATAAAATCTATAATAATATGGAGTTAATCAGGGGTGGGGAACCTGCAGCCTCGAAGTCACCTGTGGCCTTCTAGGTCTTCAAGTGAAGCCTTTTGACTGAATCCAAGTTTTACAGAACAAATCCTTTTATTTTTTTTAAAGCAATTGGGGCTAAGTAACTTGGTCAAGCTTACAGGGCCAGTTATTTTGTATGGGTGTTAAGTATCTGAGACCAGAACTGATCCCAGGTCTCCTGACTCCGGGGTCAGCACTCTTACTCACTGCACCACCTGGCCACCCCAACAAATCCTTTTACTAAGGGCGTTTGTTCTGTGAAGTTTGGATTCTGTCAAAGGGTCAAACTTGAGATCCTAGAGGACCACATGTCGCCCTGAGGCTACAGGTTCCCCACCCCTGCACTAGATGATTGTTTAGGTCCCTTTTAACTTGAGATTGAACAATTCTGCAAGTCTTTGAATCTGTGAGGGTTATCAAAGCACAGTGAATAGTCTGCCTATATAGAAGATATCAAATCATAATGTGAAGTCAGAAGGGCTTGGGTTTGAATTCTGTTTCTGATGCTTACTAGTTATTTGGCTAGTTCTCAAAAGCTAAAACAAGCCACATAACCTCTCTTAGGCTAGAGTGTGCTGGAGCCAGCTCTGATTGATTCAAAGTTAATTGTTAAGCTTTTGGTATGATCATTTATACTTCAGAAATCAGAAAAATGCTACAAATCTGGGGGGGGGGGTTGTTGATTGTCCAGGGGTGGGCAACCTGCAGGCTTGAGGCTACACATAGTGTTCTAGATTCATGGGTAAGGCCTTTTGAGTGAGTCCAAATTTTACAAAACAAATGCTTTTATTAAGGGGATTTGTTCTGTGAAGTTTGGATTCAGTCAAAGGGCTGCACTTGAGGAACTAGAGGGCCACATGTGGCTTCAAGGCCACAGGTTCCCCACTCCTGAACTCTAGAACTTAAGAAAGTGGTAGAGAAAAAGTTAATAATGTAGATTAAATTTAAAAATGTGTCATGAATGGGTTTTTTTTTTCCCAGAGCCAGCTGCTAAACATTTACCAGCACACTCCTACTGTGAGCCTCAGTTTTTTTCAACTATTGCTGTTGTTCAATCATTTCAGTTATGTCTGACTCTGTGACCCCATTTGGGGTTTTCTTGGAAAAGATACTAGAATGGTTGCCATTTCCTTCTCCAGCTCATTTTACAGATGAGGAAACTGAGGCAAACAGGATTAAGTGACTTGCCCAGGGTCACACAGCTACCACATCTTTGACCAGATTTGAACTCAGGAAGATGAGTCTTCCTGATTCCTGTGCTGCTACTACTGCTAGAGATAATTTGCTCAACATCACAAAGATAATAGCAGAATCAGGATTTATATTAAGAGCCCATATTTTTGTAGTGCTTTGAGGTTTGAAAAGCACTTAATATATATTATTAAATCTAGTCCAACAAGCCTTTAGATTCAAGGAGATGCCATGGTACAGTAGAAAGAGTACTGGCTCTGGGGTCTGAGAATGGAGGTTCAAGCAGTATCTAAGTCCTCTACAAACTGATGCCCTAGGGAAGGGGTTATAGGAGGAGAGAAAGACAGATGCAAAATGAATGAATGAAGCATTTGTTAACTGCTTACCACGTGCAAAGCACTGTGTTAAGGGGATATAGTCAGAAAAGCAATATCCGTTCTTATTCTCAGAGAGCTCACATTCTAATGAGGGTGATAACCCATATGGAAGGGTTTGGCTACAAGTCACATGGAAAGGTCCTATGGTCTTTAGGGTACAGTTGCAAAGGATATGGGAATGCTTCTTTTGTGGCATTTCCGCTGATAAAATTATATCAGTTTCTAATGTTGAACAACTTGATGGTGCCAAGGGTTTTGGGGGCAAGAACTTTCTTTTCTGGGTCATCAGTAGCTGTGGCTATGGTTCCTGGAGGAGCAGAGTATATCAGGCTGTTCTCAATGAAGGGAGGAGAAAGGGAAAGAATTTAAAACTCAAAATTTGAAAAAAAGAATGTTAAAGTTGTCTTTATACATGTGATTGGGGAAAAGAAGATATCAAATCATAATGTTGCAAAAAAATAAAAATAAAATTTTTTAAAATGTCAGCAGATCAAAGCATACTATTTTCTCTCTTTTGTTGTTTTTTTTTCTTTCTCTTAGTTTTTTCCCTTTTGTTCTGATTCTTCTTTCACAACATGACTAATGTGAAAATATATTTAATATGATCATACATGTATAACCTATATCATATTGCATGCCATCTAGTGGAGGGGGGAGTGGAGGGAGGAGGAAGGAAATTTAGAACTCAAAATCTTATAAAAGCAAATGTTGAAAACTAAAAATAAACATTTTTTTTAAATGCTAGGCTGGATGAATCAAAAGCTGGAATCAAGGCTGCTGGGAGGAATATCAACAGTCTCAGATATGTAGAAAATACCACTCTGATGGCAGAAAGTGAAGAATTGAAAGGCCTTTTGATGAAAGTGAGAGAGGAAAGTTTAAAAGCTGACTTGAAACTTAACATAAAAAATAAAGATTTTGGCAACTGGTCCCATTACTTCCCTGGAAACAGAGGTAGAAGAAATGGAAGCAGCATCAGATTTTATATTCTTAGGCTCAAAGATCACTGCAGACAGCGACTATAGTCATGAAATTAAGATGCATGCTCCTTGGAAGGAAAGCTATGGCCAATCTGGACAGCATACTAAAAAGCAGAAACATCACTTTGTTGACAAAGGTCTGTATGGGCAAAGATATGGTTTCCAGTAGCAATGTATGGCTGTGAGAGTTGTACTATAAGGAAAGCTGAGTGCTACAGAATCAACACTTTTGAACTGTGGTTCTGGAGAAGACTTTTAAGCATCCCTTAAACAATAAGGAAATCAAAATCAGTCAATACTTAAAGAAATTAGTTCAGGCTATTCACCAGAAGATCAAATACTGAAGCTGAAGCTTAAATAGGTTGGCCACATGATAAGAAGACAGGACTCACTGGGAAAGACCCTAATGTTAGGAAAGACTGAAGGCAAAAAAGGAGGGGATGGTAGAGGATGAGATGGATAGACGGTATCATGGAAACAATGAACATGAACCTGAACAGGCTTTGAGAGATGATGGAGGATAGAAGGACCAGATAGAAGGATCTGGGGAGTCACAAAGGGTCAAACACAACTGAATAACAACAGAAGCAACTACTAGGCTACATTTCCACAGGGGTTATTTCCTAGGATAAAGGCTAAGTTAATGGACTAGAAGTATTGCTATTCCCAAAGTGCACAGACTGTCATAATGAGAGAAAATGATGGTCAAGGTGACAGTGGGAGAGAAAGAATTTATTAAGCACTTACCTTGTGCTGGGCACTATGCTCAATATTGAGAATATAATTACAAACAAAAAAGTCCCTAACTTCAAGGAGCTTATGTTCTAATGGGGGACGATAACATAAAAAGGCACTTGAAGGCTGGGGTTGGGGGTTATGTATCTAACCTGGGGGAAGGTAAAAAAGTAGAGAGTCAGGAGGAGCAAACTGAGATCCAAAAAGGGTTGTTAACTAAATACCAAGGTGGTAAGTGGTTACGTTAGCATTCAACCTCCTTGAACTTCAAATGCAGTACTCTTTCCTGGTACTACTACTGACATTTCATAGCAAATAGTGACTTAGAGTTCAAGAGAAGCTGTCATACTGCACTGCAATCCTTTGCCCCTACTAGAATTGATGAATTTGCTGGTTGGAAAGTCTGAATCTATGGGAAGAGATGAAGGTGAACCTCTTAAGTCTCCTTAAGAAGCCAAATTTTGAGTTACTGGAAAGAAAAAACAATAATTGTCTGGGAGAACAGATCAAAAGAGAACTACAAAAGCTGGATGTTTCATCTGGTGCCAGATACGATAATAGCCGCAGCTGTTTTTATGAAACATATTTTCTTTGTTTAAAGAAGGGTTTAATCCCGGCCTCGGATACTCAGCACCACACCCAGAAATAACTGGCCGTGTAACCTTGAGCAAGTTACTTAACCCCTATTGCTTTAAAAAAAAAAAAAAAAAGAAGGGTTTATTTCTGGAAGAGAAGAGATTGGGAGAACATCCCTAAATAATAATGGGTTTTTTAAAAAGGCATCATTAAAATTTTTTGTAAATGTCCTTAAACTCTAGGGGGAAATATCTCCACACTGTCCAGGATTAGGTCTGATATTCTTAGATTTGTCTATTTCATTACTGAACCTCTACAACCGAGTGGAATTTGAGCTCCCTCCCCATTCTGTGTTACCCAGCTTTATGAGGCCATCCCAACACCCCCAAGAAACCTCATCTCCTACCTCCAGACAAGCTGGTTAGGAGTTCCTCTGTATTCATGGAGAACCAACCCACTGATGACTTCACTATTCATGAATATTCATAAAGTTGAACAATTAATGAGCAAATAAGAACTTGTCAGTTCTACAACCCAACCACAGAACCTTGTCCCACTCCACCCTATCCATCCCCACCATCCTGAGTCTATGCTGCCCTCCTGTGGGTGGCCATCAGCAACACTTCCCAAAAAGAATTGTAAAGAATAGTAACCAGAAGCAGTATGAGGGCTTTGGTGACAAACATCACAGTTTTTAAATCCAAGTATAGAGCTACACACCACCCCCGAGCCCCTCAAAAGAATTACTTTGGTCAATTTATGGTGGCACATGGCTTTAATCTCTGCTACTGTAATGGCTGAGATGTGATAGATCATTTGACCTCTGGAGCTCAGAGCTATGGTACAGCTAAAGCTGGTCTGATGTCTTCACTAAATTGGGCACCAATACGGTGAGCCCCTTGGATTAAAGAGTCACTAGGTTGATTAAGGAAAAGGGAACCATCCCAGCTCAGAGATGATTAAAGCAGGTCATTATTGAGATCAGGGCTGTGAGTGGATATTATACTTCCAGCCAAAGAAAAAAATAAACCAAGACAAATAAAGAAAGTTTTTAAAAGTATGCTTCAATATGCATTCAGACTCCCTTAAGTTCTTTCTCTGGAGGTGGGTAGAATTTTTCATCACGAGTCCTTTGGAACTGTCTTGTATCATTATATTGCTGAGAATAACTAAGTCATTCACGCTGATCATCCTGCAATGTTGCTATTACTGTGTACAATGTTCTCCTGGTTCTGCTCTTTTCACTTTGTATCAGTCCATATAAGTCTTCCTAGGTTTTTCTGAAAACATTCTGCTCATCATTTCTGATGGAACCCTAATAAAGATGTCCCCAGCCCCAATATTCTAACTTCTTCATATATGCCTCACTGCTCACTAGAACAACAGTTGTGTCCATGAACTCATAGTTCTCACAGAAACAGCAGGCACATCCATGTGATGGGATCCCAGTCACTGCCTCTACCTAGTCACTGCCCTCAGACCCATTCCCACAGAAACAGGTGTGTCTATGCACTCAACTAAAACCACAGCCACTTAGTCTCAGACAGGACCACAATAGTCAGCCAATCAGAAAGCAGCACCACCAGGATACTGGAGCAGGATGTAGACCCCAAAACAATAGAAGGGACTTTCCCTAAGTAGGCACCTGAGCAGTAACAGTAAAGAACTGACCTAGAGTGAACTTATGATGTAGAGAGGCTTATTATAATATCATTACCATACATACATACCTCTCTAACTGTATGCATAGGCTGGGATCCCTCTTCTATTACCTAATCCCTGAACAAATTTCTCCTACCTGTTTAATATTAATCATATTCCTCTATGCTATGTAAATTTTGACTGTGTAATCAGCTTCTTTACCCTATAAAAATCTATCTTGCTTTCTCTGAAGTTGTGGGTTCCTCTTATAACTTAGCCCAATTCATAAGAGGCATCAATTTCAATAAATGCCTATACTTGGATTAGACTCTGAATTCTTTAAGATGGTTCCACTATAACACATCATGAAACCACAACAGTTTTTGGTATCCTAGAGTTTAAATCAAAACAATTTCAATAGTACTCTATCACAATCATATACCACAACTTCTTCAGTCATTCCCTAGTTGATGGGCATCCCCTCAATTTCCAATTCTTTGACATCACAAAGGGAGCTGCTATAAATATTTTTGTACACTTGGGTCCTTTTCCTTTTTTTCTGTCTCTTTGGGGGTACAGACCTACTAGTGGTATTGTTGGGTCAAAGGGGAAAGGGGCTTATATTCTGAGAAAACAGTATATACACATATAACTGTGTGATAAATATGTTCAAAGCAAATACATGGCCTCCTAATCCCCAACCTCTCAGTTAAGAACTTTTCCTCATGTTTTAGTGAAAAAATTGAGGTCATTCACAGAGCTCTCTCTTCTCCCCTCCTCCCCTCATATCACCCAGATGCCTTCTGCTACTATCCCCTCCTTCCCTAGTCTTGAATAATGAGAGGGCTGCCAAGGCCAAAACCTTTAAATGCACAAGGAATCCCATTACATCCTCTACTCTCCAGCAGACTGCCCTCTCTATCATATCCACTCTTTCACTTATCTTCAATCTCTTCACTTATCTTTCAAATCTCCTATTACTTACAAATATGTCTATGTCTCCCCCATCCTCAAAAAACCCTTACTTGATCTTTCCATCTCTGCTTGCTATCAGCCCATGTCCCTCCTCCCTTTTGTAGCCAAACTCCATGAGAACATATACTAAGTGTCTTCACTTCCTTTCCCATCAATTTCTTCTTAATGGACTTCTAAAGTTTGACTTCCAACCTTATTATTCAATTGAAACTGCTCTTTTCAAAAACTGCTTAAAGATCTCCTAAACTGACAAATCTAATGGCCTTTCCTCAAGACTCATCCTTCTTGACCTCTCTGAAGCCTTGGATACTGCTGACCATCCTCTTCTCCCGGATACACTTTTCTCTAGATCTTCATAACAATTCATTATGCTGGTTCTCCTATTTATCTGACAATGCTTTCTCTTTTGTTGGCTCTTCATCTAGAGTATGCCTGGTAACCAAAGGCAAAGAGTAACCAAAGAGTGTTCCAAAGGGTTCTGTGCTGAACCTTCTTCTCTCCTCCCTCTAGATTTATTTCACATGGTAAACTCATTAACTCCCATGGATTCAATTAGCATCTCTATGCTGATGATTCCCAAATCTATTTATCCAGCCCCAACATCCTGGTTGATCTCCAGACTTACATCTTCAACTACTTACTGTACATCTCAAACCAGATGTCCCATATACAATGTAGCAAGACAGAGAGAGGGCCACATGTGTAGACCACTGAGAGGGTCCCACTCCATGTATGGCAAAGACTTGTCCTTGCATGGGTTAAAGGGAGGTAGACTAGACATTTCTAGCCTCTTCCCCTTCCTCTTCTCCCACCTTTTTCCAAGAGAAACTAATTCCTGCCAGGAGGGGAAGTTGGGATCAAAGACTACTCTGCTCTCCTCAGAGAGGGAAGGAGAGAAGTATATCTACCTGCTCCTTTAAGTATTATTAGGCTAGAGGACATGATCTGGTTCATTCTAACTTCTGATTGCTTTGTCATTGGGGGAGGCACTAGAGGAGGAGAGTTTAATGAAGACCCCAAACTCTACATAAAAGGTTTGACACCTTCCCCCTTCTAAGACAAGTTCTACAATGAACACACGTAGCCATTAGAAAAGAAAACATTTCCTTTAACAGAAAATTCATTTATACCAAGAAATCAGAGAAAGCATGCATTAGGGAATATATATCAAACAATACCAAGAGAGAATGTACTAGATCACACTCAAGGGGAAAATCTCTAGTGTAGCAAGCTAGATATAAGGGCATGATAGAAACTGCCAGCTCCTCTCATGTCTTCCCAGAGTGTTTTCCTTCAGCAGCCTAAATGGGATTGGCCTCTTCCATCTTCCTTCTAAAAACTGGAAGTCAGAAACACCTGAAGTGACTTGACAATAGAAGATTTGAAACTTGATGAGTCCCCTGAAGAATCCCAAAAGGACAGCTAAAGATTGGAGCTCCTTTGCCTCTCACAAAGGGCAGGACCTTCATCTCCACCAATGGGCTTAGGGACAGGGGTTACAATATTTAAAATTTAAAATGGCCAAAACTGAACTCATCATTTCCTCCACCCCGAAACAGGCCCTCTTCCTAACTAGGGTACTGCCATTTTCTCAGTCACAAAGTGTCAAAATCTAGGAATCATACTTCACTCCTTACTTTTTCTCATCTTCGAGTCCAATTCTCTGCTTAAGTCTGCCAATTTTAGTTTCATTAAACTTCCCTTTATCTCCTCTGACACTGACACTGACACTGCTGTGGTGCAGGGCCTTAACACCTCTCACCTGAACTGTTGCAATAGCTTGCTGGTGGGTATGTCTGCCTCAAGTCTCTCCTCACTCCAGTCAATCCTCTGCCATTCAGCAGTAAAACTGATGTTACTAAAGCTCAGGTCTCACTGTTACTATTACCACTAACACCATCACCCTCCAACTCAATAAACTCCAATGGGTCCCTATCACGTTCAGGATGAAATAGAAAATTCTTTGTTTGATGTTCAAAGCCCTTCCCAACCTAGCCCCACCCCTCTACCTTTCTAAGCCTTCTAGTCTTCTTACACATTACAACCTCTCCCCCACCCCCATTCCACTCTCACTTTCTCTGTGATCCACTGACTTTGCCCTCTTTGCCATTCCTCACAAAAGACACTCCATTTCCTGACTTTGGGCATTTTCGCCAGTTTTTCTCCATACATGGAACTCTTTTCCCTCCTCATCTCTACTTCCTGGCTTCCTTGGCTTCTTTCAAGTCCCAGCTAAAACCCTGCCTTCTACAGGAAGTCTTTTCCAATCCCTCTTAATTCCAGTGCCTGATGTCTCTTGATTATCCCCAATTTGCCCAGTATATATCTTGTTTATATGCAGTTGTTCAGATATTTTCTCCCCCATTAGACTGTGACCTCCTTGACAGCAGAAACTTACTTCTAGTGGAAGACCCCACTATACTGGAGAAGAAAGGAGGAAAGGAGAAAAAAACTGAAATATAAAATATTTGGCTGAGAGATGACTAGGTTTCCAGCTCAGGTTTTCTGACTCTAAGCCTGGTTTTCTTTCAACTAAATCATGCTACCTCCCAGGATACTAATTTTTCTCAAAATCCTTTGAAATTCCTCTTTTATACCTGTCTTCAGGGCTAGCAACTGCATTTTTATTCTTTTGAATATCAACCAACATTCATTTGGATATCCTTTTAAAAGAATTCCATTTTCTTCTGAATAACTTCACTGGTAGTTTTGGAAACAATGCAAATGAGTCAAAAGAAGCCAAGACTTGGAGAGTAAGGAAACTAAGTGATCAAAGTTGGTAATACTAATTTAGGAGTCTAGGCTTTTTGGGGGGGGGGGCGGGAGCCAAGGAAGGAGAGGTATGGGGAAGTGAGGGGTTGGTTCCAAATAATATGTGACCATAAAGTAATGAGGCTAGTTTTCCCTTGTGGCTTGTAAACTGGTTCTAAGACAATTCCAAAAGAATATTTTTTTGTTTTGTTTTTAATTTTTTAATTTGTTTTTTAAAAAAGGGGGAAAAATCAGTCTGATTACTTAAATGGGAATAGAACATGGTTCTTAGGCTAGGGCTTGAGAACTTTTCTTGAAATATTTTGATAAATATATTTCAATAGAACCGTGAGGGTTTTTTTGTGCAGCTGTACAATTGAATGTGCTTTATGTTATGGTTTTAAAAAACATTATTCCTAGAAGTGGTCCATAGGCCTTACCAGACTGTCAAAGGGGTCTATGATGTGCAAAAAAAAAGGTAAAGAATCCTTAAAGGGAGAATGGGTTTGCTTTGGCTGCAGACCCTCAGAGGTCTCCTAAAAGTGTCTCTAGGAAAGAAATGAGTCAAAGGTCAGCTACATTACAGGTGGGGTTGCCCACCAAGACTTTCACTAACTGATCCAGCATTAGTCAGATGGACTTGGCGGGGGCCCATACACCACCTGGCTCTGCACCAGTTCCCCTACTTAGACAAGAAATGGGATCTACAGCTAGGTGGCGGAGTGGATTAGAGTGATGTGCCTAGAGTTAGGAATTCAAATTTGGCCTCAGATACTAGGTGTATGACTCTAGGAAAAATCACTTAACCCCTGTTTGCCAGTCTCCTCTTCTGTAAAATGGAGGTAAAAATAGCACCTACTTCTCAGGGTTATTGTGAGGATCAAATGAAATAATAATCGTAAAATGCACAGTGCCTGGCACATAAGCGCTACAAAATATTAGCTATTATTAATCTTCTTCTTTGTAAAATGAGAAGGTTTAGAATACACCATCTCTGATTACATACAACTCCAAAGATCCTCTTCTTCTAGAAACACAACCAGCAAAACAGAATGAGGGAAGCAATAGGTTGAAAAGAGAAATACTAAATTCCCCAAGGGACCCCAAATTTCCATCATCAAGGACTGAAAGATTGAGTAGACAAGATGTCAATCATTGCTGCTTGCTCTTAAACCCCTGGCAGATGACAGGTCTCAATCTTTTTCAATGCACTTAAAAACTTCATTATGATTATTTGGGGAAGAAGTTTTCCCTCCCCCCACTCCCCACCCCACACCCCACACCCATCCCCAGCATGCTGGTATTTCTTCCTTTTATGGAAACAGGTTTTTGCAAGGAGGTAGAATGAAAATAACATTGCACTTGGAATCAGAAGACCTATGTTTGGGGATTTACTTCATGACCATGAACAAATGTCAAAACCTCTCTCAGTCTCAGTTTCTTCATCTAAAAAATGGGAATACTAGCTACCTAATAAAATGGTGGTAAGAAAATCACTTCTGAAAGCTTAGTATTTCCTAAAATGTAAGTTCTTATTACAAAAAGTCTTGCAGTACAGTAGAAAGCACTGGACTTGGAATTGTCAGAATAACACATAGTAGGTGATGGACTGGAGAACAGTCCCCGTCACTTCCCATTTCAATCAAATGTGCTCTCTGGAAGGAAAGAAGGAACAAGTATTTGTTAAATGCCTACTATGTGCCAGGGCCTTTACAAATCTGATCTCATTTGATTCTCACAACAACTCTAGGAGGTAGGTGTTGTTATTATCTCCATTTTTCAGAGAAGAATGAGAAAAATGAAGAAGACAGGTTAAGTGACTTGCTCCTAGGTGTCTGAGGCAGGATTTGAACTAAAGTCTGACTCTAGACTCAGGGCTCTATCCACTTTGCCACACAATTGAGGCTCCTTCAATGATCACTGTAATGGAAAAGTCCAGTGTCTGTCCCACCGTGTCTTTATAACCACCTCCTAGAGGACAGAGAAGCCAAACACTCTCTATACTCTCCACATTCCCTTCAGGGCATGGTGATCACCTAGGAAGTCTCCTGTCTATTAGGAAAGCCAAATATTTAGAAATAATTTCGATTTCACCAAATTCTAAATTGTAGAACTGAATTTCCTATTTTCTTTAAAGCTCACAAACTTTGCCTTCAATCTGAGACAAATTTAAAGGGTCTACCCCAGAGAATAAATTAATCTGATTACTCTCAAATCTTCAACCCCAGCCTAATATCCACTATCCTCGAAGTGAGACCTGTTTGGGGTTGGGGTAGAGTATAGGCATAGACTCTGTTATTTAATTTCAAATTGAAACTTTATTAGGACTGTGGAAGATATATAGGAAGCTCAATGTCAGATCATCCATCCACTTATACAGTTCTTTTTTTTTCTTTAGTATAAAAGTTGATTTACCACAGCACACTTACCCTCTGATAGTTAAATACAGCACAAAAGTAGAAAATTCCCATTGTTCATAATACTTATCCTCCATCAGAAAAACAGGCTACTTGGCACAGGCAGTGCCTCCCCCTAAGGAAAACTAGAAACCAGTCTGGCAGAAATTAGGCTTAGACTGCACCTTACACCATATTCCTCAATACATCTTAAATAGATATACAACTTTAATATTAATGATAAAACTACAAAAAAAATTAGAAGAGAAGATGATCATATGCCTCTCACAGTTATGGGTAGGAGATAGATTTCTAACCAAACAAAAGACAAAGGCAATTCCAAAGGTAAAATTAATGACTTCAATTATATGAAACTGAAAAGTTTCTGCACAGACAAAATTAACCCACCCAAGATAAGAAGGGAAGTGGTCAAATGGTGGGAAGAAATCTTTGTATCAAATTTTGCTGATAACGTTTTGATATCCAAAGTATATAAACAATTAATAAATATATATTAAGACAAATAGCTATTCACCAATAGATAAATGATCAAAGGATATGAACAAACAGTTCTCAAAAGGACTGCAAAGTACTCACAACCACAAAAAAGAATGCTCTAAATCACTAATTACAAGAGAAATGACCATCAAAATAACCCTGAGGTTTCACCTCACCGCCTATAAATTGGCAAAGATGACCAACAATGGCAAGTTAGTGTTGGAAGGATTGTGGGAAAATAGGCATACTAATAATTACATTGTTAGTGGAGCTGTGAAATGGCACAACTGTTCTGGAAAGCAATGAAATTATGCCAATAAAGTGACTAAAATGTCCACTCTTTGAACCAGAGATTCCATTACTGGGTTTTTACCCTGAGGAAACCATTAATTAGAAAAAAGATCCCAGATACACCAAAATACTTAAAGTAGCATTTTTATAGTAAAGAATTGGAAACAAAGTAGATGTCCATCCTTTGGGGAATGGCTAAACAAATTGTGGTACATATATTAATGTAACAGAATATTACTGTGTTGTAAAAAAAAAAAAAGAGGTATGTGATTCAGAGAAGAATGAATAAAAATCTGTATGAACTGATACAGAGCAAAGTAAGCAGAGACAAATTATATATATATACATATTATATATATATACATATACACACAATAGCTACAACAATTTCAATGGACAGAACCAACAAAAAATAAAAAGCGAAGGTAACAAAATTATAAAGATCAATCAGGACTCAAATGAAGAGACATAAAAGCATGTTCCTAACTCATCCCTTACCAGAGCCTGGAAGTCGAAGGTGTTATATACTGCACATGTTTTCAGACTGTTTCAATGTGTTGATGTGCTGATTCCCTCCTCCCCTCCCCCCCCCCTTTATAAAATACTGTTTGTTATATGGGATGGCTCTCTGGGAAGGACAAGGGAAGGGAAATTTGGGATTACTGTGATGACCTAAGAAACAAAAGCCATCGATAAAACTTAATTTTGAACAATTAAGATGGTCTGTTATTAGCTGTTCTATAGACGGATTTTCTGTTCAAAGATTTTAATATTAGCAACCCCATTATGTAATTATCAAACATCGGAAGCAAACTAAATGTCTGATAAAAAGGATATGGTTAAATAAATTGTGGTATATTGATGTAATGGAATACTATAATGCATTAAGACCAACCAGTATAAGGAGTACAAAAGAGTAAGAAGAAGCAGATTTAAGAAAAAAGAAAAGAATTTAGAATATGCTATGTATGAATAAGAATGAAAGGACAAACACAAAATCTGTTGGAGAAAATTTATAATACTTTATGAATGGAAATTAAATATAGTTACTAAGCAAGTTTGATTGGTTCAATATCGAGGGTTTTTTTTTAATAAAATAAATAAATTTGATTAAGAGCACAGGGATTTCTCCAAGGATACTATATGAAAAAGACTTATCGGAGAGAAAAACATGTAAGTGAAGAAATTAAGGAAAAAGAAAAACTACAAAGGACAGATGTGAATCGCCACAATGCACCGAGGAGTGACAGATCTTTTTAACCAAAGGGCACATAGGGTTTGATCAAGTTAAAGATATTTGAAATGGCTTAAGATACTTCTTTACGAGAAACTACCTTCGTGGTTAAGGAATAAGTAGGAAACAAAACTCTGGCTCCTTGCCGTGCCATTGTTTTCCACAATGCCGTGACTCGGATTCGAACCGAGGTTGCTGCGGCCACAACGCAGAGTACTAACCACTATACGATCACGGCGAGCCACCGGAGCGCTACAAGAACATATTCCTTCCAGTATTTCTTTACAGCTATTTCATCATCCGTTCCAGTCTTGCTCTTTTCAAGTGTACTGAAGGTTACTGTAAAAAAAAATCATTCTTAGCTATCAAGGAGCATCCCATGGTCCCTATTCCCCGCCCTGCTCATAGCGGTGCAACTAAAGCCAGCCCTTGAAGCCCCCTCCCCTCTAGGACAGAGTGATATGAAACCTGTCGGACCTGGGAACACGAAGTGTAAGAGAGAGAAAGAACAAATGTTTCTGAAACACCTGGTATATGGGGGCAGGAGGAGGGGAAGAGAGAGAAGCGCTACAGGATTTAAATTCCCTTCTGGAACCTGGTAGGGAAAAGACACACACACAAATAACTATGATACAGAATATTGCATGATTAATTCTCTTGTTGAATTAATGAGTAAATGGGTCAGTGAGTCAAGAAGCATCTATTAAGCATGTGAGTAACTGTGTTAGGGGCTGGGGATACAAGCTCCCCCCATCCCAAACAAAACAGCCCCTATCCTAAAGCAGCTCATAGGCTAACGGAGGCTGGGGGGAGGGGAGGGAGGGTATAACACGCAAAGACTTATGCAAGCCAAGCTATAGATAGGATAAAACTGGAGATAATCAACAGAGGGAAGGCACTAGCATTAAGGGGGGTCAGGAAAGGCTTTTTTGTTGGTTGGATTTTAGCTTGGAGTTGAAGGCAGATGAGGGGAAAGAGTTCTATGCATAGGAAGAGAGGCACTAAAAATGCCTGGAATCGGGAGATGGGGTTTCTTATAGGAGCAGCAAGAATGACGGTGTCAGAGGATGGTTTAGGGCTTGGGGGAGGGGGGAGGTGGAAGGGGGAAGGCGTAAGGTGTAAGAACACTGGAAAGATAGGAGCGGGACAGGTTGAGAAGGGGTGTAAAGATGAATGAATGAATAAAGCTGGAAGAAGCGCACAACAAAGTGCTCCTTCCCAGAGGTGTGAGCAAGGAAGTTCGTGGCCAATTGGAGTAAAAAAGGTTTACTTTGGGGAGGCGGCACGCTCACGCCCTGCCATCTCATACATACACTCGCCTTCAGCAAAAACGCACCCCAAAGCTGCTCGGGCAAATCACAGTGGGGACGTGGAGGCTTCCGTGGACGTGGGAGGGGACGCCCCCGAGACAGCCCACGCTTCCACGTGGCAGGGGCTGAGTAAGGTTTCTCTGCCCCGCCCCCGCTTCCAAGGAGCATGATCACGTGGAAGGGTCGCTTCCCGCCCCCGCCAAGCGTTCAGTGCGGGCTGGGGGCATAGGGGGAGACCAGAGAGAGTCCTCCTCTCCCAAAGTCACCCTCATCTCTTTTCCAGGATGGAAGCGTTCCAAGTAAAAGGTCTTCCCAGACCCAGACCCCAAAGTTCCTCCGGGGCGCGAAAGGGGAAGACCCCGGTGGCCAGAGGAGGAGGCACGCCCGCCAAGGCCGAGCAAGAACCGAGCAAGGAGAAGGGAGAGTCGCGCGCCTGCGTGTTGCAAAGAGCGGGAGGAGGAAGCTGTAACCAGAAACACAGCAATGACCTATCAGATATACGTCAGTGGTGCAGGGGCGGGGCCTCAGACCTAGAAAAGGCTGAGTGACAAATTTTATTGCCAGCTCCCTGGTAGCTTGCCGTGATCGTATAGTGGTTAGTACTCTGCGTTGTGGCCGCAGCAACCTCGGTTCGAATCCGAGTCACGGCATTGTGGAAAGCAATGACACGGCAAGGGGGTTTGAGTTTTTTATCTCATGATATTTTACCCTAATAATCCCATATTGACCAGGCTCCGGGAGAGGAACCCCAACCCAGAATCACCGTGACGGCTGAACCTCCGGAAAACCATAAGAGAGGGAGAGAGAAAAAATAAAAAGCTATTAAATTGACGCGTGGTAACCACATGTTCCTAGTGGGCAATGACCGAGTTCCTTTTGCATATATTTACCAGTGCTCTATTCTCAACAAGAGATTTCAAACTCTGCTGAAGGCAGAGACTTGTTTTGGCTTTATATCCTCAAGGCCTAGCACAGTTCCTTTCACATATTAGGCGCTTAATATATGCTTGTTGGATAGGACTGGATCCCATATACCTCCCACAAGTACAGACACTGGATGGATGGATGGATGGATGGATGGATGGATGGATGGATGGATGGATGGATGGATGGATGGATG
>NW_027186492.1:8305185-8391170 GCF_028583685.1 Petaurus breviceps papuanus | reverse complement strand
ATGGATGGATGGATGGATGGATGGATGGATGGATGGATGGATGGATGAAATGAGATTACATAAATGCTTTAAAAACCTTTAAAGTGATAGTTTTTTGTTGCTGTTATTATTAATATCATGCCACTTTTCCCACGAGAGACAAAAAATCCTCCACTCCTTTCTAGAGACCCAGTTTTTGTTTGTGTAAGAATGTAGGCTTCTTTGAGATGACTGTTTCATTCTTTGTATTTGTACCCCTAGTGCCTACCCCACCTACTGTCCCACAAGTAGGCACTTAATAAATTTTTGTTGTATGGGATTGGATACCCTATACCTCCCAATAGGTACAGACACTGGACAATTAATCAAATGAGATACTATAAACATAATACTTTGCACACCTTTAAAGCGCTATATAAATGCTGCTTATTATTATTGTTATATTATTTTCTCCATAGGAAACATAAAAATCCTCCTCGACTCCTTTCTAGGGACCCGATTTTTGTTTGTGTAAGAATGTAAGCTCTTTGAGATGATGGTTGTATTATTTATATTTGGACCCCCAGAACCTACTTCAGTGCATCATTACATTAGGCGCTTAATAAATGCTGTTTGGTTAATTGTTCTGTTTTCCCTTAATAGCGATGCACAGCAGAATTTCTCTAGTCTCCCAGCGCTTAGAGGGAATTTTGCATTTAGGGAGATATCTAAAGCGGTCCTTCCAACTGGTAAGAATCATTCGAAGCGAAACATTGTTCCGTAAGCTTCTGAGTCACAGGCAAGAAATGCCACACGTTCGGTTCTGGGAGAGATCTGCGCCTGCGCTCCCAGCATCAACTTCTGTTTGGAACTCCTCCCCAAAGCTGGAACGAACAATGACGTACAGAAAGGGAGGGTCTATCGCTAAAGAAGAGAGTAACAGGCTTAGGAGGCCTACGGATCCCGGTTAGCTCGCCGTGATCGTATAGTGGTTAGTACTCTGCGTTGTGGCCGCAGCAACCTCGGTTCGAATCCGAGTCACGGCATTGTGGAAGCAATGGCACGGCAAGGGATTCGGTTTTTGTTTCATCCAGTAATTTTATCCTCTGCTCTCGGAGTTTTTAAAATGAAACGAAACACGAGCTAAAGCACCCACAATTATGTACAATGGAGCAAAGCTTGAACTTGAATCGCTATTTTCGTTAATTCCTCTCCCTGAGAATACAATCCCTCATTCTTCCAATATGTTTCTTGGATACAGCAAACAGCTTCCCACAATTTCCCTTGTATTTTCAAGGGTCTGAAATCTTTATAAGGAAGTGATTTGGATTTCTAACAGATCCCTCTATAGCGAATAGTTCGATCCCTAGCCCAATTGTAACCTTGTTTAAGGCAAGGTTGGATCTTTTCAGACACAAAGAACAGCTTTTAGAGTCAGAAGGGACACTCCAAACCTCTCATTTTACAGAGGAGTAAAGATGGTGGATTTGGAATCAGGGGATCAGAATTTAAACCCTATCTCTTGGACTTGCTACTTAGGACAAATCACTTCATCTCCCTGTTTCCTTATTTGTAAAAATAAAGGAATTGGATTATTTGATCCATAGGGTCTCTTCCTACGTCTAAATCTAGGGTCCATTTATTTCATGAAACCTAGGACCAGAGAGGTGGCACGATTTCCCCAAGGTCACATAGCCAAGTGGTGGTACCAAGTTTTTTACAATACACTACACTTCACCACCCACACCACCACAGTGATGTGACATTCATCTTTACAGCCCTACTATATTTTGAATAGGTAGAAGTATTGTTTTGAATTGAATAGACCTTTCTAACCCTACTAGTTGCAACTAGAAGAGTTGGAGTCAGAAGATTTAGGCTAGAGCTATCCTGAAGTCTGAGCTATGAGTGGTAACTGAGGGAACTAAATCAAGAATCTTCCTCCAAATCTAGCAGGCTTCCACTTTTCCCTTCCACAAGATTTATTTTATAGGCCTGACAATGGGAGACTTTGTATCTTCTCCAACTCTTTGGAATTGACTAGCATTATACTGTAGCAGGAGGTTAGTTATCTTTCGACAGATGGAGCCCTTGGCCCCATCCCTGGCTATGGCCCTGGAGGTTCTTAGAGAGCAGTTCCATTCTCACCCCTGCTGAAAGGGCTCGGAATGAACTTTATGATTCACGATGTTCCAGAAATGTATTATTTGGGAGTCTGTCTCCTGCCACCATTTTCCACCTCTACTTCCCGATTAACAAAAATAGGTCACAGGATTTTCTCACAATCACAACAGGAAGCTTTTGTATTAGCCTTTCCATATTACAGATAAAGTACTTATGACTTAGAGAGATTCAGTACTTTGACCAACATCATACAATTAATAAATAAGTGTCAGAAGCAAGACAACTCTAGGCCTTCTGATTCAAAGTTCTCATTCAAAGCTCAAAGGACTCATTTTACTATTCCTAGCTGCCTAATTATTGAATTAAACAATTCAAAAACAAAGGGTTCTTATTAAGCATCTCTTCGTTTCATGTCATTCAGACATCCTTCTCCACTATTTCCTTCATTCCTTATCAAGATCATCCCTTCTTGATCCCATCCCTTCCCACCTTTTCTACAGCAGATTACTCAAAGCACTTCAAAGAAAAAGATTTCTTCACAACATAAACAAAATTTAAATTCAGAAAATAAACCTCTGTATTTTTTTTCTTTCAAAAGGAAAAAAAAAAGAAGAGTGATCTAAGGGGTGAGAAGTTTGAGTTAGGGTATGGGTGGAGTTACCTGGAATAGACTTTGAATGAAGAGGGCCTTCCTTCTGTAGAGAAACCTAAACTCTAGCAAACCAGCAGGCATATGGACCTACTGGCTTCCCAATCTGGACTAAGAGGCAGGAGTTACACTGAGATAAAGAAAAAAGGGAAATGGGTTAGACAAAAGAAACAAAAGGCCTATTTATGGTCCAGCCCTTAATTGGGGTAAAGCAGCTGCTCAGACTAACAATCCTTTGGGTGCCCTGGCTACAAATACTTCCTCTTTTTCCTAACTTTGGGAGAAGTTAATACCAGGATTCAAAGGAATTTAGAATTTCTTGGATAAACTTGTTTAACTGCAGGACCTGCCACTGGGAGGGTGTTGGAGACATGACATGGGTGGAGGGGAACAACCCAAGTTTCCCTGCTGGGGAGAAGAGGAGTGTAAGGAAGTAATGTGCTGTGGACTAAAGACTAGAAATGATATAAAATTATGAGGGCAAAGGAGAGGAAGGACCTTTTTTTGTTTTTGTTTTTGAGGGGGATATGGAAGATAGAGTAAAGAAAGAGGCGGAGGGGAAGCTAATGCCAGGAAAGAAAGACTGCAGAACTATTCCTAGACTCCAGTCACACATCTTAGACTCTGGATATCTCTAGGAAATTGTTCTTATACACATCAAGATCATAAAGATTATCTAGTCTAATTCTTTCATTTTACAGTTGAGGAAATTGAGGCCCAGAGAGATTTAGTGACCTGCCCACAATTAGACAGTGAAGCAAGCATCAGAGGTGGAATTCAAACCCAGACCCTGCTGTACTAAAGTTAGATACACAGATGCCTGTACCAGATTACCTTCCCTTGAAGCATCCTTTCTCTGAATTCCTGTGACATAATTGCTGGGACAAGTCTTATTGGTACTTTTAACATCAAGCAATTTGAGATGGGAGGGAAGACTAGTAACTGGAAAGTTTAGCAAAAACCTCATGGTGGAAATAGAATTTAAAGGGGAGAGAATAATTAAAGATAACCCAATAATCTAGAGGAAAACAACATTGAAGGGCTTCAGGATTTTGATGAATGCAGTGACTGATCATAACAATACAGGACTGATAATAAAGCTTGCCTTCCACTTTGCATCAGAAAGGTGGTGGACTACAGGTAAGGAATGGGGCATAAATGTCCAGACACAGGAGATGTGTTGATTAATTTTGCTTAACTATTACTTTGCTATAATCGAGGGCTCTTGGGGGAGGGTTATTTAAATTATGATAGTCATGTTTTAAAAGGGGATTATCACTAAAACTTTTTTTTAAAAGAGTTAAAGATAATTCAGAGGTTTCAGATCTTAGTAACTAGGAGAATGATAGTACCCTCAACAGAAACATGAAAATTTAGGAGGACAGATTTATCCAGGAAGATAATGACTTTTGTTTGGGGCGTGTTAAATCTGAGATGCTTAAAGAAGGTGCCTGAGTAACATTTGGATTGAGTTTAGAAGAAAGATTAGAATTGAATATGAATATTTGGGAGCTGAAAATATAAATTTAGAATTGGTAATTCAACCTATAAGAGAAGATAAGAGCAACAAGGGAGGGGTTATAGAGGGAGATAAGAGGAGGGCCCAGGAAAGAGCTTTGTAGGGAACTCAGATTTAGGGAGTGAAAGATGGATAATGAATCTCAACAGGTTATTTTTGTTATTGTTTGTCCTTTGTTCTCAAAGAAGCCAGAATGTCCAGAAAGTGATGCCAGGATTTGCAAGTGAATTGGATTTAAGTGAGGGAGGGCTGTTCAAAGTCACCAGCCTCACCTTCTCCTCTGGAGCCATCTGAGTCCAGTGGCCAGACATGGGTCAAGATGACTGGAGATGACCCCCAGTGAATCAACAAAGGAGTATGGAATGGAGAGGTAAGCCAGTTATTATGGTAGTTGATAGAAGGAGAACTGGGAGAGAGATGTCAAGAAAGCTGACAAACAAAAGAGCAGCTAAGGGGAGGGAGGTGATAGTAGTAAATCAAAGCAGGGAGCGTCCAGGAGAAATAATGATTGAGAAAGAACCATTGGCTTAGCAGATAAGAAATGTAATTTCCATAGCTTCATGGATAGAAACCAGATTGCAAGTAGTTGAGAAAAGGGGTGAATAGTAAAACAATGAAGTATTCAAATATAGACGGTTCTGGGTCTAGGAATTTGGCAAAGAAAAGGAAATATGTATAAGATGATAGCTTGAGGGGCTGACCAAGATCAAGTAGTGGTTTTTAAAGGGGATAGGTGAGACCTGAGATGTATCTTGCTCTCTAATTGTCCCACAGAATTATATGTTGTCTCTCCAAAGAAATTATAAACTTCTTAAGGTCAGGAACTATTTTTCTTATTCTTTTAATCTTCTACATGTAACACCTAGAACTATGCAGAAATATGCTTCTAGTTAAACTGTTCCTGTGAGCTGCTTCCAGGTGAGATAAATATCCTTCCCCCAAAGCTTCTGTTTGTCTACCCCCCACTGCTGACCCAACAAAATTCTAAAATCCTTGAAGTTTTTTATTAGTGTCCCTGGGTCACTATTCTCTGTTCTCTTCCCAGTAAGAAAAGGCAAGAGCTTCCTTCCTTAGACCTGCAGAGCAGTATGTTTATACTTTTTTCCTATGTTTTTGTTATTTTGGCTGTAATAGTTATTTCTGTACATACATATGCTCACCCTCCTGGTCTTCTAGAGGGCTAGGACAGTGCCTCAATTATCTTTGTAGATTTCTCAGGGTCCAACAGTGTATAAAACTTAATAGAATGAATGCCAATGGTCCTTGGTCCTCAGTCCTCATCTCTTCTCTCTCTTGTCAAAACAGGGAAGGCAATGGTTGGTTGCTTGAAGAAAAGGGGTAAGGTGGGATGAAATGGGAGACTGCTTTATTCAAAGTGATGTTTTTGTGGAGAAAGGGACTTTCCCCACTACCCCCAAAGTCCCCTTTCTTAAAGGCCCATCTAATGGGGCTTTCCTATAAAGTTTTTCCCTGTTGACAAACCTTGCTCCTTCTAGAGAATGGAAGGTGCTTTGTATGAGAGTTCTGGAATGTCAGATTGGGTGGAGCCAGATAGTGACAAGCCTTGGAAGCCAAGCAGAATGACCAAACTGTCCAGTTCCTCTTCCGACTCACCCCTAGGCATACATAGAAAGAAGTGAAAGCCAGGAAGAACACTATTATATAAGGTTAAGCAAGAGTCCCAAAGGGAGAAATGAGACCTACAGTGTCAAACTTACTTAAAGGGCTTTTCTGAATCTAGAATAACCAAATTAGGTCAATTTTTTTGACTACATAGATATACTTCACTTTACACAATGCGTGTATTCCTTAAAAACTTGCATGATTTAGAGATAAATTGAATAACATTTGAAATGAACCTGGGGGGAATTGTGAAAATAAAACTCTGAAGAAAACTTTCTTTAAGGTAAAAACTCATTACCTAATATGTCTGATTTCTAAGCTTAAATTGTATTTAACAAAACTAATAAATTAATGAAATTTTTAAAACTTATTTTTTCCTAAGCTTTAAATAAACTTATTTTAAGAAGGGAAAAACTGCCTTCTCATCCAAGATTACTTTGTGTCTGTTTTGTATGTGTCCTGTCTATATACTTATAACATGTACATGTCTCCCCATTGAAATATAAACTCTTGGAGGGTAAAAATTATTTTGCTTTTGTCTTTATGTCACCAATATTTAGTCCAGTGTCTGAAATATAGCTTAATAAACCCTTGTTGATTGATAGATTCTATCAATTTGTTTTCATTCTATTTTATTGAATCAGCAAAATTCAAAATTGTATTGAATATGATTCCTTTCTTATTCTGATGATGGAATATTTCAGTAGGAACTTAGCAATCAATTCAATTTCTTAAGTGCCTTGGTGGCATAATAGATAGAACACTAGTCCTGAAGTCAGAAGGTCTTGAGTTCAAATAAGAACCTGAACTCTCTGTCTCAGTTTCTTCCACTGTAAGATGGGGGTGATAATAGCACCTGCCTCCCAAGGTTCTGGTGAGGATCAAATGAGATCAGATTTTACAATCGTTCAGCACATGGTAGGTGCTTGTTTCCTTCCTTCATCCCTACTATGTACAAGGCACTATACCAAAGGCTAATGGAGATAGAAAATCCACAACATAAGGTCTCTACCCTAAACTGACTTAAAAAGAATAGATGTGCTGAAATAACTATTATACAAAATAGGGGAAAGTGAATTGGAAAGCTACAAAACCTGGGATAGAATCATTTCTAGGCACACCAGGGAAGGTTTCATGGAAGACATGGCAACTGAGTTCAATCTTATAGGAGGGTTAGGCATTCAATATATGAATAATGCAAGGCAAAGAACACACAGCATTTTGAACAACAAACTCAGAGAAAGACAATGTGCCTGAGCAGTGGTGATACATAGATTGGTAGTGGTGAGTAGTTCAATTTATCTGGACTGTGGTGATAAGGAGCATTGTGAGAGAAGGCTATAAAGATATATTACCATCAAATTGAGAAGAACCAAGGAATGCTAGGACCTAATTCTTACCTGAATTCAGTCTTAGACACCCTGCCAGGAGTCAGAATGACCAAGTCCTCAAGCAAAAACTCTGTACTGTTTTGAACAGAACCTCAGACAAGACATGTCAAATCAAATCAATCAGCATCTTATTAAATGCTTGTTATGTGTCCTGCACTGTCCTAAGTACTAAGAATACAAAAAAAAAAAAAAAAAGATAGACCTTGCCCTCTAGGAGCTTGTATTTTAATGGGGCTGAAAAGGGTAGAGTAGAGGGGGAAGAGGTACTCTAGAGTGATCATGGTATAGAAGTCCAGAAAATGAAGGAGACCTGGTCTGGGCTCTTCCTCAAAATGAAACTTCCAGAAAAAACTCAACGAAGGGAGAAGGAAGACACAGGGGTGATGAGAGAAAGAGGCAGCTAAGACATGGTGACAAAATCTGGAAAATTAAGGATGGCTGGTTTGGGCCCTTCCTCAAAATGAAGATTCCAGAAAGAATTCGCCAACGTGAGAAGAGGGCCACAGGGCAGAAGGAGAAGGAAGCAGCTGCCTTGGGTCATCAGGCCTGAACCAGAGCTGAACATATGCTCCAGATGTAGGATATCCTTTTTGTGTGCCCCATCCCCCACCATCTTGGGTGGTACAATAAATAAATTTAGCACAATCCTCAGGGATCAAGATCTGCTGTGGAATTTTCAACGACCACCACTACCATCTCCATGGTTTGGATTGGAAACATCAATTTTGCCGTGCAACACAGCGATCTAATATCAAAGGACCTCTGGCTAGTAAATATGTACCTCTCACTATCCTAATCCTAGTGAGTCAGCAGCCCCTGACTACCAGAGAGATAAAGCTCCATATGTCCTCTTACTCTCATTCCAACCTAGCTCAGGCTTACTCTTGCCCAGTTCCTTTCCTCCTTTGCCTTCCCTTTCTGCTGTGCCCTCTGAAATCCCCAAGCAATCGTTAATAAATGCCCCTTTATGCTAGATCTCTTCTTTTCATTCATAGGCATGCATAAATTTTGGCCCAGGTGGGAGGCAGGGGGAGCATTATTGATGGTCTTTGCCCTGGGGGGAACACCCACATTCTAAGCACATCTATGCTTTTTATCCTAAATAGAAGACCTGATCATGTCATTCCCTGGCTCTAGAAGTTTCATTTTCTCCCAATTGCCTGAAGGATAAAATACAAACTACTCCATTTGGCATTTAAAGTCTTTCACAACGTGGATCTGTCTCCCTTTCTAGATTTATTGCAAATTATTCCACTTCATGCATTTTGTGTCCTAGTCAAACTGGCTTACACAATATTCCCTTCTCCCCTACACAATATTACACACAATTCCAACTTCCTTACTTGTATCCTTGATTCCCACCCTCTCATCCCTTCCAGGAATTTACCCCACAGGTCATCTTCTCTCCCCAATCTGATCTTCAGCCTTTTCCTACTACCCACAAACATGTCTTTGACAGCTACCTATAAACATGCTCAGGTCTATTTTGTCCTTAAAGACAAAAACAACAAAAACCAACCAAAAAACCAACCTTGATTTGACCCTGCCTTCTCCTAGGCACTCTCTCTTCCTTGGCTTCCATTACACTGTTCTCTCCTAATTTTCCTATCTGCCTGCTCCTTCTCAGTCTCTTTAGATGGATTCTTCATCTATATCCTATCCCATAAGCCGGCTGTTCTATAGGGCTCTGTCAAAGGCCCACTTCCCTTCTCCGTCATTGTGTCCCGCATGTTCAAGTGCCATCTCCATATAAATGACTCCCAAATATCTATTATATATGTATATATTATATATAATATTATACATTACATATAATGTATGTATATATATCTAATAGCCCTAATCTCTCTCCTGAATTCCAATCATATATCAATTGCCTGCTTCATATCTCTTCCTGAATGTCCCACAAGCATCACAATTTAGACATGTAGAGAATGAAACTCATTTCCCCTAGAAACTTCCCTGTTTCTATTGAGGGCACCGCCATTCTTCTAGCCATCCAGATTCAAAACCTAGGAATCACCTTTAACTCTTCTTCCACCCTTATCCCATATTCAATCAAGTTTTGTCCCTTCTGTCTCCACATCTGTCATATCTGTCTCTTTTCTTCCATTCATAGTTACTGACCTAATTCCAGTCCACTTCACTAACAGCTTTTTAATCATTACACTTGCTTCTAGTCTCTTCTCTTAGCTAGGCAAAGCTGCCAAAATTAATCTTCCTGCAATATAGATCTGACTAGGTCACTCTCTTACTCAAAAATTGTCTGTGACTCCCCATTACCTGTAGGATAAAAGACAAACTTTTAATGCCCTCCATAATCTGTTTCCTTCTTGCCTTCTCAGTCAAATTTCACTCTACTCCCTTTCACAGACTCTTTCTTTTTTATATATTAAACATATTTCCACATTATTCATGCTGTGAAAGAAGGATCAGAACAAAGGGGGGAAACTATGAGAAAGAAAACAACAAAAGAAAGAGAAAACACTATGCTTCGATCTGCATTCAGACTCCATAATTCTTTCTCTGGGCGTGGATAGCATTTTCCATCATGAGTCTTTTGGAATTGTTTTAGATCATTCCATTGCTCAGAAGAGCTAAGTTTAACAAAATCAGTCATCACACAATGTTCTGTTACTATGTACAGTGTTCTCCTAGTTCTGCTACTTCACACATTGTCAGTTTATGCAAGTCTTTCCAGGTTTTTCTGAAGTCCACCTGTTCATCATTTCTCATAGCACAATCATATTTCATTGCATTCATGTATCACAACCTGTCCAGTCATTCCCCAATTCATGGGCATCCCCTCATTTTCCAATTCTTGGACACCACAAAAAGAGATGCTATAAATCTTTTTGTACATGTGTCTCCTTTTCCCATTTTCATGATCTCTTCGGGATACAGCCCTAAAAGTGGTATTATTGGGTTTTGACTGGGTATGCACATTTTTATAGTCCTTTGAGGATAGTTCCAAATTGTTCTCCAGAATGGCCGGATCAGTTAACAACTCCACCAACAATACATTAGTTCTACTTTCTTTTAAAATAAATTTTCTCCTTCATTGTAAATTTAATCATCAACAAATGTAAATTTTTATCATACAAAAAAGAATGAGAGACTTTTGTAAGGAACTGTGAACTTTTATTATGTGTAGTTTGTATTAATATATATGTATATATAATTTAACAAGCTAAAAGCAAAATAGTTCTATTTGGTTTTTATTCCCTTCTGTACTTTTTTGTTTTCTGAATTAAAAAAAATTTATTAATACTCTTTTTTGAATATCTATAATGTTGTTGTTGAGTTGTTTTTCATTTGCATCAGACTTGTTATGACCCCATTTGGGGTTTTCTTGGCAAAGATACTGGATTGGTTTTCCATTTCCTTCTCTGGCTGATTTTATAGATGAGGAAACTGTGATAACCACAGTTAAGAGACTTGCCCAGGGTCATACAGCTAAGTGTCTGAAGCCAGATTTGAACTCCAGAAGATGAGTCTTCAAGACTAGTTCTCTATCTTCTTTACCATCTAGCTGCTGGTATCACCCACTAATTCACCATCTCCCGTCCCTCTCAGAGTAGAAGCCTTCCTTCCTAACAAATATATATGGTCCTGGAAAATACTACATTGGTTATGTCTGCTTTCCAGACAAACTAATTTGTTAGCTACTCCCCAAATTTAACAGTTTTGTTCCCATCCCTATGCATTTGGTTAGGCTATCCATCCCCCATCCCTAGAATCTGTATTGTAGTAGGGAAAAAAATACTAGATTTGGAGTCAGGTAAATTATGGCCTTTTATTGAATTTAGAGTCTGAAAGACCTAAGTGCAAGTCCTGTCTCGGATGAATTATGTTTGGGTAACCCTGGTCAGCTCACTCTGGGCATCTAGGTGCTCAGTGGTGAAAGTGCTGGATTTAGAAGTCAGGAAGAGACTCAAGTTCAGATCTAATCTAGCCTAAAACACTTACCAACTGTGATGGTGGACAAGTTGCTTCAGGTTCTCCTCAGTAAAATGAGGATAATAATGGCACCTACTTCCCAGGAGAATAACATTGGTTTTGCAAACCTTAAAGCACACATGCAAATGTTAGTTATTATTAAAATGGTTACCTTTGACCTCTCAGTGCCCCCAGGCAACTCTCTCAGCCTATCCATTTCAGAAGGAATAGCAGTGATGAGACTGTCTTCACTAAAAAGTTTCCTCATAGGATTTCCCCTATGCCAATGAAAATCACAGTGCTAGTTTAAAAAACAAAACCTGGGCCCCAGTCCTGGGCTTGCTGCTATTATGACCTATGACAAATCACTTACCCTCCATAAACCTCAGTTTCCTTCTCTGTCTAATAGGAATGATAATATTCCCACAACCTACCTCACTTGATTGTTGTGAAGCTCAAATGAGATAAATGCACTTAGTAAAGGGCCATATAAATATTATACACTGTAAGTTCAGCAGCTTTACAAACGAGGAAATGCCTTCCACAAAACAAATGGAGCTTGTCTTAGAGCATTGCCTAAGGCAGTAATAAGTTAAATGACTCTCCCATCCTGGTTGTCCTCTTGAGAATTGGCTCCAGTTTATCTATGTCGTTCCAAAAATTTATTGGATGAAACTGAACACAGGACTTCAGATGTGGTCTGACTAAGACAGAGAACAGCGGTACTATCACCTCCTTATTACGATAAGCTAAGTCTTTCTTAATGCAACCCAAAACAGCTTTTATTTGTGGATTGTTGTTGTTGCTTAAAGAAAATAATGGCTGAGGAGAGTGGGGTAGGAAGAGAGTACCTCAGAGAAGGCAGAATGGCATAAGCAAGTGACCAAAATAGGAATTAGCAATTGTGTACAAAAGAAAGTCTTTCGGCTTCTCTGAATCACAGGGACCTTGAGAATCTTGGTCTAGGATTTTAAGGTTTGCCATTACACCATTCCTCTGCTCTCCTCCCTTTCTGCATAATTACCTCTGGGGTCCCTTACTCCCTCTGCACTCTCCTCCTCTCTCCTAGCACTTCCCTCATTAGCATCTTTCACTTGTATTCCCTTATCACCTGGAATAAGGGGGTTCTCACTTCTAAAGGGCAGGGGAGAGGAAAGGTCAGTTGAGTAGTGTCTATTTAGGTGTTTAGTTTGGGAACGAGGCTATAGGAATCTGTTTTCTCGACAGAAGCATAGTTCCAATGAGCAACTGGAGCATTGGATAAACACTAATCAAACAGCTTTAAAGAAGGAACTTTATTTCTATAACGGAAAATACCTATAGCCTTTAGTGTGTAATATTCAGAGTCCCCGGTGGATAAGGGGCTTTATAATAGACAGCCTTAGGACCGCTTCTAGACTTGATTTATTGACTTGTCTGTTTCAGTCTGTCACTGATCTGATTGACAGAGAAGACTGGAATATTATTTAAAGGGAATTTGTGCGTGTGCTGGTGTAGGCATAAGCATCCCATGTGCAATGTGAATGAATGGTCTGTTCGTGTGCCTGGTCTGTACGTCTGTGTGTTGTGTCAATGTGTGCCATGTAGGTGTAGGATGTATATCTGAGAAATGTGAGCAGCGTATACGTGGGTGTACCCGGGAATCTGGATGTGAGCTGTGTTGGGTTGGTACGTTTTGTGGAGGGGGGCATATGGAGTGGGGTTCCAAAAATAACAGCAGTTAAGACTGTTTATAAAGGAAATATGGGGAAAGAAAGATTCTACTTAGTGTCGCTGCCTTCGCTTTCCCCCAATCCCTCTTTGAACGTGTTTCCGACATTTGGCGGGTAAGAATCAGGCTGAAGGGGACCCACTGAGCCAGGAGATTGGGTGGACTCTGTTACCTGAACCTCCAGGATGCTCAGTGTGGGATGTGGGCTATAGAGGAGTCTGTGACTCCGAAGAACGAGCTCTGGAGTACAGGGAGGACTCATTCTACCAAAGACGTTCTATTCCAGTAGCAGGGTTCCCCTCTCTCTGCCTTCTAATAATCCAAGGCCGGCGCCCCCTTTCCCCGCCTTCTAAGAGCTGAGTCCAGCCCCTGGCTATTGAGCAGAGCCCCACCCCGCCCCCTGTCCCCGCCCCCTCCCCCCGCCAACCCGGTGTTACCAAGCGGAGCTCCGCCTCCGGCTTCTCTCCCCGCCCCACAGCACCCCCTCCCCTCTTGGCGCTCCCCTCTCCCCCCTCGGCTCAGTCTGGCCGGCCCCATGTTACTGAGCGGAGCTCCTCCTGCGGGCTCGGGCCCCGGGCCACGGGGAGCGCAGGGCGGTGCGGGGGGCGGCCCTGGGGGGGCCCGCCGGGGCACTGGGGGCGCTGGGACAGGCCCCGGGGGGAGCGGCGGCGGTGGTGGCGGGGGTGTGGCCAAGTGGCTCCGGGAGCACCTGGGTTTCCGCGGGGGGAGCGGCGGCGGCGGGTGTACCAAGCCCGCACCCCCAGAGCCCGACTATCGACCCCCTGCGCCCGCTCCAGCCTCTCCCCCCGCGCCACCACCCGACATCCTGGCCGCCTACCGACTGCAACGTGAGCGCGACTTCGAAGACCCCTACTCCGGGGGGCCGTCGGGCCCCGCCACCCCAGCAACCCCAGCTGTCCCCGGCCCCACGCCACCTCCGCGCCACGGCTCGCCTCCACACCGCCTGATCCGGGTCGAGACCCCCGGACCCCCGGCGCCTCCTCCGGAGGAGAGACTCCCAGCGGGCGGGGACAGGGTAAGTGCTGGGATCCGGGGGCGACCAACTGGGCGAGGTTGGGATGGGGGGGAGGTACGCTAAATGTGTTCGGGACAAAGGTGGCCTCCGGGTCTCTCGTGTCACTCTTGGCCCATAAAAGACGAGCTTTGTGTCTGACCCCCAGGGCTGCCCACAGGGTTTCCCCCAAGGCTCCAAGCTTTGTTCTGAGTCTTAGCTGACAAATCTGGGACCAGAATCCCCAACTCTGCCCACTCCTGGGCTACGGTAGTCAGCTCAAGGCCCGCCTTGCTTGCCTCTTTCTCTGCTCTCTGTGCATCTTTGCCTCTGAAGCGAGCCTTTTCTAACGGACCAGAGTGCCCAAAACCCAGTTTGCTGTGCCTTCTCTGTGGCCTGGAAGCAGCAACGTCACAGCTGTTGTTTCCCTATCCCCCCCCCATCCCCCAAAAGACACATGCACATGCACACACATTGTGGTCACCCACTCACCCACCCTCTACCCCAGGTCAGAACGGCACAAAGCCCTGGAGCATTTCCTTCCTCTCTTTCACAGATTCTACCTCCACCCCCCACCAGGTAATGGTTCCATCAGTGGGAGAAAAAAAGGTTAAGACATGAATGAGGCTTCTGACTTTGGCGCTGAAGCTAGAACTGAGGCTTTGAACTGCCTAGGTGAAAAGGAAAGCGTATTAGTAGTCAGGGAAAAGAGGGCAAAATGTAGGGGACACCCTGTCTTAGTGAGCAGCTGTCCAAGCCTTATCCTGGGACCCATGCCTGGTCAGCTGCACCCCCTGCACCCTATTCTTTGTCTTTCTCAGTGGCCTAGGGAAGTGCCAAATCTTGGGACCTGTTGCCGAGGCTGGGCTGAGGAACGGTGCCCATTCCTTTCACCTTCTGTTGCGATTCTTCTCTTCACCTTGCCTACAAGTGAAGCAGAGGAAGTGAAGTCGATTTTTCTTTGGTTAATTCTGAGGGGTAGGTGTGGTAGACATGGAGGGTCAGTCTAGGGAGCAAAGCAGAAGAGAATTATTTCTTGGAAACCCAGGTATTTGGATGGGGGAAAAAACCAGCGCAAGGAGGTTCACTTTTTCCAAGGGCCAAGGGAATCTGTACTCTAAGCAGCATCCTTAGTCCCTAGTTAAGAGCCTGTCTCTTGCACACAATTCCAGCCTGGCCCCTCCCAGTCAAAAAGTTAACTGCTGAGATTCAGCCTGGATTGTCTCAGTGTTCATTTCAGTTCCCCACAGCTCATTTTTCTCCCTAGTTATCCCTCCTTGGTTCAGGATCCTCTCTGAAGCTTTCTCCTTTCACTTCAGCAGGAGGGAATGCATTTTATTATTTGAATTGAGAGCAAAGTTGCTGTCTGAATCCATCAGATCCCTGGTGTTGATGATTTCAGAGGAAATAAGTATGCTGGTTAGTTTCTGGATGAGAGAGATTTCTCAAGGTTTGAATAGAAAGCTTTTTTTTTCCCCCTCTTAGTTCCCACTATGGGGGATAGCTACACTTCCTAACCATTAACTCTTGGAACCAGAAGCCCTGGGGTGGGGGAAGGTACTTCTAGGAGTCTATTCTCCTGAATCACCAAGAATCTTTGTCTAATTTCCAAAGGTTTGCAGTTGTTAGATGGTCTATAGAGGGTGCAAGTCCTTGGTGGGGGGGGGGGTGTAGAGGAGAATGGTTGCAAAAATGGGGAGGAAGAAGGTGAACCTTGTTCTGGCCATCATCTGGACCTTCACATTCACAGAATAGCTCCTACTCCTTTCCCCACACCCAACCCCTTTGCTTCTAACACATGCCCTATTTCTGGCCTCTGGATTTCCTCCCTCCTGCAGATGATTGTAACAGCCAGATAGTACTGCCCAGTCTATGGCATTGCTAGGGGCAGGGTTTCAGTCTCATTCCTGGTAGCAGAGTAGACACAACCTTTTTTCTGAGTATTTCTTCCTGGGGCCTTTTGTCTAGGGGGGAGAATGGGGCAGGAATAGAGATGGGAACAGGGAATTCTTGCATCAACTTCTACTCTGTGTGTCCTTGTTCTCTGTGTCCTTATAAATGGTTCAGACTCTTTAACTGAGAACAATCCAATTCACAGTCCCCACATCAATTTTGGGGTGCAGATCTAGGGATAGGAATAAGATTTGGCAGGATAATAACAGTAATAACTGTTGCTTTTATGACCCTACTTAATTTACAAAGAAGTTTATATTCATTATCTCATTTAATTTTTGTGAGATAATCTATGCAACTATCATTATCCTGATTTTATAGGTGTGGAATGAGGTTTAAAGTAGTTAGGTGATTTGCCCAAGGCCACACAGCTACTAAAGAGCAGAACTGAACTCACCCCCCAGGTCTTTTGGCTCCCATGTGCTTCTCCCTCTACCACAACTGCCTAAAGAGCTCCCAAAAGCCCCATTTGTAAGGTTTCTCTTCCTGAGGTGCGAGGAGATGGACCAGGGACATTTATTTCATCAGCAAACACTGGGATCCGGAGGTTAGGATCCAGATTTTGGTGGGTCTTTTATTGTTGTTGTGTGGTATTTGATAAAAGTAGGTGTAGAGAAATCATAAGTGTGACTTTAAGTCCCTAGGTATGACTTTAGGACACCAACCACCCTGTACTTCCCAATATTCCGGAAGAGTATCTCCCTTAACCTCCTTCAAGAGCTAAAGGTATCTAGAGACTCTACTCCGTCAGAGATAGAATGAATAGGAGCTCTCTGAATCTTTTTGCCCTTCAACCTAAAGCAGTTTGATGTCTCCTGGGCCCAAGTTGAGTGGAGGACCCGCTGGTGGCTTTCAGGAATTCTGTGACTTTGGATAGACTGTCCTTCCTGTAGTTCTAACTCTCTCTCAGGCCTGTGTCAGTGTCTTTGCCTAGCCAAGCTCAAAAAGAGGTTCTATCTACCGTATGTTTGGCATCTTCTTTCCCCTTTCTTCTCTCTTTATTCCCCATCCCCACCCCCCACCCCCAATCCTGGAGATCTTCTTTGCCTTTTACTTTCTTATCAGCTCCTAAAACAAGATAGTGACTAGGCTGCTATGCTGCCCTGACCTCATCCTAGTCTCAAGAGGCCTGATTCCCTTCCTCTACCTGATCCTTGTGTTTGGAGTTGTGGGGGCAGTTCAGGACTCCCTTAGGGCTTTGCCTGAGGTTTGATAGAAATATTCCTGTGACTGAAGAGGTTAAGAGGGAATGTGTGTAGTGATATAGGGTCAGGACAGGACACAGGGACCCTAGGCTACTCAGCTCTTCCCAGGCCAGTGGTATCCTTAACTCTTGATGGAATCCAGAGATGTTTGGAAGCAGTGCTTCCTGCTTGTGAGGCTCTGACAGCCTTAGGACCATCCATCTAGTCTTTTTTCCTGTGAGAGGGTATCACTCCCTGCAGCTGGCATGGAGAGACCATCCATCTGGGTGGGCTGGACTGGGCAGTTGGTGGTGCAGCAGGAGCTGTTTATGTCATGGAAGCAAACAGGGCCTAACAATCTGGCCATGTGAAGGTGGGAGGCTGAGAACAGATTTTGCCTCCAAGCTTGTCCTAACTAGAGGACAGGGAAACAGTTTCCTTCTCTTTCTTCCTCTTTTCTCAGTCAGACAATCAGCCATCATTTATTATTCGGTGATTACAATGTGTCAGGTATTGAACTAAACCCTGGAGATAAAAGAAAGGGAAAAAAACGGAACACTTAATCCCTGTCCTCAAAAAGCTTGCTAATCGAGGGGGAGGATAGAGGAGACGACACTTTAAGTGCAACATATATAGGAACACACAAAATTTATCTATGGGGCAGGTAGGTGGTGCAGTGGATAGAGAGGTAGCCCTGGGGTCAGGAAGACCTGAGTTCAAAAGTGGCCTCAGACATTAGCTATGTGACCCTGACAAGTTGCTTCACCCTGTTTGCCTCATTTTCCTCATTTGTAAAATGAGCTGGAGAAGGAAATGGCAAACCACTCCAGTATCCAAAAAAACCCCAAATGGGGTCACTGACTGAGCAACAGGAAGGAAGGCAGAGACACTAAGAGGCAGTCGTAAGGGAGTAGAACATTCTGGGTATGAAGGACAATTGGCATTGCAAAGGAATGAAGGCAGAGATGAAGAGTCTGTAAGAAACCAGTAAGGAGCCAGGTTATGAAGAGCTTTAAATGAAAAAAGAGTTTTATATTTGATCCTGGAGATAACAGGAAACCATTGGAACCCATGGAGTACACCCAGGATCCTATAGCTAGTAAGTGTCTGAAGTCAAACTTGAACTCAGGTCCTCCTGGCCCCAGACCCAGCACTCTATCCATGGCACCACCTGGGTGCCATGATCTGGGATGGTGAGGGAACTCAAAACCATATTCTGTGACTTTCATTTGGAGAACCTGGAGAAGCAACCTGGTGTAGTTGGATAGGGCATTGGACTTGGAGTCAGAATGCATAGATACAGCAGCTTGGTCTCCACCAAGGTTGGATTGGAGAATGGAGAAGCTTTCAGTAGGGAGACTCATAGTAATGGTCTAGGTGAAAAGGGGGAGATATTTGAGAGATGTGAAGGTAGAAATAACGAGATCTGGCAATGAAATGGGTGAGAGTAGGTAAAAGATGACACTCAGATTGTAAGCCTGAGCCTTTATCCAAAAAAGACCCTAGAACCTGACAAAGTTCAGCAAAGGGAGATAATGGGTCAGAGAAAGGGGTCAGTGATTAGACAAGAATCTAAGAAGTCTAGCCACTCTCCTCCAGATTGCAGTGCAAAGGAGAGTTTGAGAGTAAAAGAGTGATTTTCATTGGCACTGTAACTCCTGGGTTAGGGAAACACCCTCTGCTATTGATAGTCTTGGTTCCCTGGAGCACAAAGAAGTTAAGAGACTAGGCCCAGGTCACAGCCATCCAGTATGACAGTACCAGAAAGAACCTGAACCTAGACTGACCCTCTCTATGACCTCATATTGTTTCTCAGCTAATGTGTGTAAGTGCATAAATACATACATCTCTATAAACACATTATCACACAGACACATGGTATTAAGAGTTGCTGTGAGGGGACTATATTAGTCATCAGGTCTTCATTGACACTGTGCTAAGCACCAGGGGAAAGGGAAATAAATACAAAAGTTTCAGACTAGGTGTCTGCCCTCAAGAGGCGTTTAATCTAATTGCCCCAGCCTTTTCCACTTGGCTGGGACCACTAGCTACTCAGTGTAACAGATCCTTCACCAGACACAAACAGGAAGGGGGGGAAGGGGTGGCTAATGGAGAAAGGGAAGAATGTGAGTATAGAGGACAGGGGTATAACCATAGGGAAGGTTTTTTTGAGGAGAGTGTTACTTTCCTGAACTCCTGTTCATTCCTGTTGCTGGCTGGGTATGACTTGACTGTCTAGCTCTGCTCCATCTCTCCATCCCCTCCCCCATTCTCTCCTACACCCCTAGAGTGGTAGAGGAAATCTGCTGCCAGACTGCTGGCTAACAACACAATGACACCTCAGCCCTGGAGTTATGCCAGCCAAGAGCCAGAAACAGCTGGGATATCACAGGCTTTGTGGTTGGAAAGGACCTAGATAAAGTCAGACAGCTCAGTCCAGGGGCAGACTCTTTTAAGGGATAACACCCCTTTATAAAAACCAAAACCAAAAACAAATAAATAAAAACAACAGCAGGTAGGTCACCAGACTTGAGTGAGGAAATTGTTGTTCAGTCATTTCAGACTCTGTGACCCCCCTATAGGTTTTTTTTGTTTTTTTATTTTTATTTTTTTGCAAAGATACTGGAGTATTTTGCCATTTTCTTCTCCAGCTCATTTTGCAGATGAGGAAACTGAGGCAAACAGGGTTAATTGATTTGCCTAGGGTCACTCTGCTACTAAGTGTCTCAGGCCATATTTGAACTGAGGTCTTCCTGATTCTAGTCCCAGTGCTCTATCCACTGTCTTAACTGCCCTGAGTCAGGAAGACTTGGGGTCAAATCCTGCCTCTGATACTACCCTTGAGCAAGTCACATAACCTACCTAGGATTCAGTTTTCTCATCTTTCAAACAAGGAAGATGGACTCAATGGCCTCTCCTGTTCTTTCTGGTTCTAAATCCAAGATTCTGTAAATGCTGAACCTGTGCTCTCTCTCACCCCACCCACTTGGCTCCCTCTGTCTGGGTCTAAAGGATTTTGTACTAATTCCTTCACCCAGCTATATAATCTCCTCCTAGAGCAGATCCCAGGGGCAGCTAGGTGGCCTGGTGCACAGTCTGTAGTCAGGAAGACTCATCTTCCTGAGTTCAAATTCAGCCTCAGACACTAGCTGTGTGACCTTGGGTAAGAAAGGTCATACCACCCTTGGCCAAGAAAACCCCAAAGTGGTTCACAAAGATTTGGACATGACCGAACAATGTAGGGCTAGAGCTGAAATGAACCTAAGAGACAATTTGGTCTACTCGTCTTACAGATAAGGAAACTGAGGTACTTTCAAATTTGAACCTTTTCTGTCCTTTAGTTTCATCCCTTTAATTTAATACTTTAATCACTTTTCAAACGCAAATACTATTGGCAGAAGAAATTTGGGAAAGCTGTTCTTGGTCTTTTATGCCTTTTTGTTCAGTCCTTTCAGTTGTGTCTGACTCTTATTGACCCCCTTTGGGGTTTTCTTGGCAAAGGGTGGTTTGCCATTTACTTCTCCAACTCATTTTACAAATAAAGAAACTGAGGCAACAGGGTTAAATGACTTGCCCAGAGTCATACAGCTAGTCTGAGGTCAAACTCGAACTCAGGTCCTCCTGGCCCCAGACCCAGCACTCTATTCATGGTACCACCTAGCTGCCCTGATCTGGGATGGTGAGGGAACTCAAAACCACAGTCTGTGACTTTCATTTGGAGAACCTGGAGAGGCAACCTGGCATGGTTGGATAGGGCATTGGACTTGGAGTCAGAAATATCAGAATTTAGAACCTGTTTCAGACATATGTTAGCTCTGTGACCCTGGGCAAGTCATTTAAATTCTGTTTGCTTCCATTTCTTTTCTTTCTTTTTTTTTTTTTGGAGGGGGAAAGGCAGGGCAATTAAGTGACTTGCCCAAGGTTACACGGCTAGTAAGTGTTAAGTGTCTGAGGTTGGATTTGAACTCAGTTCCTCCTGGCTCCAAGGCTGGTGCTTTATTCACTGCACCACCTAGCCGCCCCTGCCTCAGTTTCTTTACCTACAAAATGGGGATAATAATAGCATCTACCACCCAGTGTTGTTGTGAGAATCAAATGAGATATTTGTAAATCGCTTAGCACAGTGCCCAGGATTTAATAGTGCTTTCAGTAGGCACTTAATAAATGCATATTACCTTCTTTCCTCTCTGTGCCTCAGTTTCCTTATCTGTAAAGGCCTCTAAGGTCCCTTTCAGCTCTAGCTCCATGATTTTGTGCTTATCATAGAGAAGCAAATGCTTGGTTATAAGGTGGGAGAGCATTTTAATTGTCTTCAACTATTTGAAGACATTAAAGACATTAAATTAAATGTTCAGTAGAGGAGTGTAATAAAGCCTTTTCTGCTTGGTTCTGGAGGATAGAACCAGGACCGACAACCACAACCGAGGACAGTGTAAACTAGAAAGAAGAACATGTCAGTTTTATTATAAGGACCAATTGCCTGACAACTAAATCCATCCCTTGGAGCAGCTAGATGGATAGAGTGCTAGGTATGGAGTCATGAAGACCTGAGTTCAGGCCCTCAGTATCTGGCCTCAGATACTGACTGTGTGACCCTGGGTAAGTCACTTCACCCTATTTGCCTCAATTTCCTCATCTCTAAAATGTGCTGGAAAAGGAAATGTCAAACTACTCCTGTATCTTTGCCAGGGATATCCCAAATGGGGTCACAAAGAGTGGGACATGAGTAGTATGACTGAACAAAGCAATCTGTCCCAAAATGAAATGAGTTTCATTGGTGGCAATGAGTAGCTGTTATAGAGGGGGATTCATGATTCACATGAAAGTTGGATCAGATGAAATCTGTTAGTCTTTTCCAACTCTGAGATTTTGTGATTAGGAGATCTGGGAAGAGGTTTTCACAGCCAGATAAAGACAAGGGATGCTAGATGGAAGAGCCTATGCAGAGGATGGGAGCTGGAAGATATGGTTCTTCCTACCTCAGTTTTACCTGGGTCTCAGCAGTCAAAATGAGGGCAACAAGGGGACACAGTGGATAGAGTGCCAGACTTGGAGTCAAGAATATTGGATTTTGATTCCTGCCACAGACCTGTACTCGATATGTGATCGTGGGCAGGTCACTTAACCTTTTTCAGCCTCATTTTCCTTGTTTTTTAAAATTGGGATAATAATAGTATCTACCTCTTAGGTTTGCTGTGATGATCAGCAGAGATAGAGTACAAAGAGCATTTGCAAATCTTAAATCACTATATGCCAGCTATTATTATTATGGTGGGGGGGCAGAGAACAGACAAATTGTTGATAGGCAGAAATAGATGGAGACAGATTACTGCCTGCCACAGTGAGGGGGAAGTGTGGGGAAAGTCCCACAGGTGGGACAGGTCAGGTATCTATGCTATGCCAGCTTGGGCAACAAGCATTCCCTGCTCCTGCTGGCTCCTTCTCTGTGGGCGGAATCCTGTGGAGTGTCCCAACCCAGGGATGGGGGCAGCAACTTCCAGAAGCAGGGTGTGGGAGCTGGGAACTGAACAGTAGAGTCATTGAGGTAGCTGACACTCTGTCACCTGTTCTGCCTGCAGGCACCAAGGCTGAGGCTATAGAAACCCACGCTGCCACTCCAGGAGTGGTCATGGCTTTGGGCACCAGCCCAGGACTGGATGCATGTAGGAGGAGAGTAGAGTGCCCGGACTAGGAGAATGACTGCCAGACCCAGGCCTTGGGAGGCCTACCCAGACCAGGCCCTAGGGACTATTTGTGTTTGCCTTTCATCTAGAACCCATGACAGGAGTAGAGTAAACAAGGGGTTGGCTATGAGGTGGATGGATAGGCTGTTGAAAGCACCATAATGTTTATTTTTAAAAATTAAATTAAAATTTTAATTAACACATTTATTTTTTCTCCTTCCTATCTACTTCTCCCTCCCTCATTTAAAAAGAAACAAAACAAAACCTCTGTAATAAATATGCATGGTTTAAGCAAAACTAACTCCTGTATTGTCAATATCTAACAACATAGGTTTCATTCTGTATCTATCACTTCTCTGTCAGGGGATGGGTAACATAGTTCATTCATAGTTCAGTGGTGTCTGACTCTTCATGCCCATTGTGAGGTTTTCTTGGCAAAGACACTAGAGTATTGGAGGTGGCTAGATGGTCCAGTGAATAGAGCACTGGCCCTGAAGTCAAGAGGACCCGAGTTCAAATCCAGCCTCAGACAGCTGTGTGACCTTGGGCAAGTCATTTAACCCCAATTGCCCTGCCTTTCCCACCCCTTCCCTGTCAAAAAAGACAAAAACAAAGATAACTGAAGTATTTATGTTTGCTTCTTTATCCAGCTCATTTAACTGAGGCAAACAAGGTTAAGTGACTTGCCTAGGGTCACAGAGCTAGTAAGTGTCTGAGGCCACATTTGAACTCAAATCTTCCTGACTCCAGGCCCTGTAGCCTATCCACTGTGCCTTGTGACTGCCATAGGTCGTTGTAGGTCTTCTGGAATTGTGGCTAGTCATTGCCTTGATCAGAGTTTTAGGTCTTCCAAAGTTGTTTGCTTTTACGGTGTTGTTAATTGTGTAAATATATCCCTGGTTCTGCTCATTTCCCTCTGTATCAGTTCATACAAGTCTTCCCAGGTTTCTCTGAAACTATCCCTTTCATAATTTCCTATGTCACAGTGGTGTTCTATATATATAGTATTCCATTCATAAACCATAATTTCAGTTGTTCCCCAGTTGATGGGCATCCTTTTTGTTTCTACTTTTTTTACTGCTGCAATGAGAGTTACTCTAAATATTTTTGGACATAATGGGCCTTTTTCCTCTCTTTGATCTCTTTGGCTCTAGTAGAGCTATTGCTGGGCCAGATAACATGCACAGTTGAGTGAAATTTGAGGTATAGTTCCAAGTTACTTTACAGGATGGCTGCACACACCATAATGTTTAAGCAGAAGTATTGGAGACTTGTCTAGAGGTAGCTAGATGACTCAGTAGATAGAACTCTGGACCTGGAGTTAGGAAGACCTGAGTTCAAATATGACCACAGACATTTACTAGCTGTGTGACCCTGGGCGAGTCATTTAACCTTTGTTTACCTAGGAGCCAGCTAAGTGGCTCAGGGGATAGAGTCCTGGACCTGGAGTTGAGACCCAGACTCAGATCACTTCTTAGCTGTATGGTCCTAATCAAGTCACTTAACCTCCGTTTGTCTTAATCCACTGCAGAAGGACATGTCAAACCACTACAGTATCTTTGCCAAGAAAACCCCATGGACATGATGGGCTACAGGGTCACAAAGGGTTGGATAAGCCTGATTGACTGAACAACATTTGGAGATTCGATAGGAGGACTGATGTCTTATCCTAGGAATCAGGATCTTAGAAATGGAAAGAACTTTATCCAGTACAGCCTTTAAATTTAACAGATAAGGAAGCTGAGGCCCAGAGGAATGAGGTGCTTTCCCCAAAGTGCCCATCCTCCAGAAGGGGAGAGACTCACAGTTTCAGTCCAGGACTTCTGACTCCCAAATCAAGTATCCTTTCCACTGTTCCACAGTACATCTGTTCAGCCCCACCTCCAAGCCCCCAGATAACCCAGCACAGATTAAGTGAAGCCCCAGCGCTCAGAGTAATAATAATAATAGCTTGCATTTACATAGGGCTTAAAGATTTGCAAAGTGTTTTACATACGTCATCTCATTTGAATAGAGGAAAAATAAATTCCTCACATTCCAGGTCTCCTGCATGTCTTAAAGTAGAAGCTGTCTTCCAGAGAAATCTCTGTCTCTGCCACCCTGGGCTTCTTATACCCTCTTCTTTTTTTGCCTCCTTGCCATGATAACTAACATTTATGTAACTCTTACTATGTACCAGGCACAGTAATAAATACTTCTCGATGATTCTCTCATTTGATCCTTACAACAACACTGGGAAATAGATGTTATTATTATCCCCTTTTTACAGATAAGGAAACTGAGGCAAAGGGAGGGTAAGAGACTTATCTAGGGTCATACAGCTAGTAAGCACCTGAGACTGCATTTGAACTCAGGTCTTCTTGATCCCAGGCCTAAGGCTTTCTCCACTCTACCACCTAACTGACTTTTAGTAGAGGAAGACCCTCATAAAGGCCTGCCTGGACTTCTGTAGCTTCTTCCTAACTAACAGGTTTTAATGCCTCTGTTTTCTTCCCAACCCACTCAATCTCTCTTTCATGTACTTGCTGCTGCCAGACTTGTCTTCTTTCTGACCAATCATGTCACTTCTCTGCTCAAAAATTTGTCTCCCTATTGCTTACCAAGTAAAGTTCGTATTCCTTGTCTGGCATTCAAGGCCCTTCACCATCTGGTACCACCCTACCTTCACATTCGTATTTCATATTACATTCTTTTACATATTTTATGCTTCCACCAAGCTATATTATTCTACTAAAGGTATCTGGTGCTTTCCCCCCTACCTCCTTATGATGCCTGGAATGACCTCCTTTCCCTTCTTTTTGCATATTGGAATCTCAAACATCCTTTAAAACCAGATTTAAACGTCATGAAGCTTTAAGCCCTAATGCTACACACTCAGCCAGAAAAATTGGTAATGGCCTTTCCCACAACTACCCAGACCTCACATAACTCTTGTGTGTATCTGCATAATTACTTGTGTTTATGTAATCTCTGCCCAATAGACTGTAAGCTCAACAAGGGCAAGGACTATTTTACCTTAAAAAATATATGTATGTATATGTAACATATACATATATATGGGTGTATATGTGTGTTTGTATATATGTATATATGTGTGCTTCTATATCTCCAAGGTTTAGCACCAAGCTATTCACTATAGGCACTTAATAAAATGGGAATCCTGAGTTAAATTAAGTTGGAATCCTGAGTCATTGATTTGGTAAATGTTTATCAAGTACCTACTATATACAAAGCCTCAGGCTGGAAATAAGCATTTCAATGGCCCTTGTCATTTTAAAAAATTATTTATTTCATTAAATATTTACCAATTACATGGGGAAAACAATTTTTAGCATTCATTTAAAAATTTTTTTTGAGTTCCAAATTCTCTCCTTCCCTCCTACCCCTCTCCCACCTCTTAAGAAGTCAGGCAATGTGATATCGATTATACATGGGAAATCATGCAAAACTTTTCCATATTGGCCATGTTGCAAAAGAAAACACACCAAAAAGCAAGAAAAATAAAGGCTTTTTTAAAAAGTATACTTCAATCTGTACTCAGGGGTCATCAATTCTCTCTCTCTAGTATTTTTCAATATGGGTCCTTCAGAATTGTCTTGGATCATTGTCTTGTTCCGAGTAGCTAAGTGTTTCCCAGTTGATCATCAATACAATGTTGCTGCTACTGTGTACAATGTTCTCCTTCGATGGCTCTCAATGGGTGGCTCTTATCTTATTGACAGTAGGAATGATTTCCTGGGTAGGTAGGTGGTTTCTCTGGAGAAGAAAGAGGATGATGTGTGACTCAGTCTGAGCTTCTAGGGGAAATTTGCCTTTACTATCAATTTCGTAAGCAGAGAGTAGCTCAGTGCAGACAGAGATGATAGGATAGAGAAATTGAAGGGCCTAAAACTGGTATGGATGGAACAAAGTGGGTTTGGGGGTTCCCAGTTTTAGAGCCAGAAGGGACCTTGGAGGTTATCTCATACAACCACTTTATGTTTGAGGAGGAAACATAGGCTCAGAGAGGTAAGACATTGGCCAAAGGTTCGTAGAGGTACTTACTACATAGCAAAGCCAGGATGTAGACAGCTCATTTGACTCTTACACCCAGTTCTCTCTGGGAAAATGAAACCAGGAGTTACACTTATTGAACAACCCTGTCTTATGGCACAGAGTGCCTCAGTACTGAGGGATCTCTTGCCAGCTAAGGGATCACTGAGAGAGGTCAAGAGGAAGAAGAGACGCCCAAATCCCAGCTCCTAGTCTCAGGTGAAATTCGAGTCATTCTCTAACCTCCAACCCAACTGGATCATGCAACTATGATCTGTCTAAGACACAAAACCAATATGCTGGCCTTGGGCCTCAGTTCCCAGTGAAAAGTGAATGGTACTGCTTACATTCCCTCAGGCCCCTTGAAGCCACTTCCTGTCAAGCTTTGTTCCCCTCCCTTCCCACTCCCCTCTTTCCTGTGTTGCTTGTTGGTATTGGCAGCCACTGGGTGGGATAGGCACTTTTGTTTCTACCTCCCACTGGTCCCCAGGGAGCAGGGTTGGGTGCGACTGCTTCTCCAGCCCTATGCCCTGCTCTCAGAAAGGCTCCATTGTACTCCAGGCTGCACCCTACTGCCCGCCTCTCCCTGGGGCTCCTGGGAAGAGAACATTGGAGTACCTCCCAGGATGGGTGATGGGGCCAGCAGGTATGAGAAGTTCAAGAAAGATGAGGCATAGTGGGTCATTTTTCTAGGGGACAGAGGGGATGATGTGGGCAAAACAATGTCCATTTGTTGTTCATTTGTTTCAGACTCTTTGTGATACCATTGGAGGTTTTCTTGGCAAAGATACTAGAAAGGTTTGCCATTTCCTTTTTCAACTCATTTCACAGATGAGGAAACAGAGGCAAACAGTGTTAGGTGACTTGCCCAGGGTCACACATCTAGTAAGTGCCTGAGGCTGGCTTTGAACTCAGAAAGATGAGACTTCCTGCCTCTGGGTCTAGCATTCTATCCATTTTGCCATTTAGCTGCCCCTGGAACCTCCAGAGAACAGAGTAGAAGGAATAATAGGCATCAGCAAAGTTCAACTCTTATTTGTTATAACATACCCCTAATCCTTATTTTCACTTTATCTGGGACCAATGCCCCCTTCTGTCAGAGCCACATCCCTTAGTTCATTTACTTAACAAATATTTGTTGAACACAGAAAAGAGCCCTGGAACAACTTCCTACCACTATACCCCAAAGTCTGTACTCCAAACCCTGAACTAGAAGGTTTCTTCTTGCTTCTCTGCTAATGCCAATGGGCAGCTAGATGGTGCCGCAGATAGAGTGCCAGGCCTAGAATCTAGAAGACCTGAGTTCAAATCCAGCCTCAGGTACTCACTAGCTGTCACGTAACCCTGTTTGCCTCAGTTTCCTCACCTGTAAAACGAGCTAGAGAAGGAAATGGCAACCTACTCCAGTATCTTTGCTAAGAAAACCCCCAATGGGGTCACAAAGAGTCTGACGTGACTGAAATAAATGAACAACAACTCCTTTGCCCACATGACTGAAAAGGACTAAACAATAACAGCAACAACCAGTGCCAGTTGACTAGATCTCCCTTCTCCTCTACTCCAAATGCTGAAAACACTGGTCAGTGCCTCTTTTTCCCTAGTTTCTCAGTTATTTTTTTTTAATTCACCCAAAGCAAGGTCAAGGTTAAAAAATTGTCTTATGGAATTAAGGACTAGTAACCTACAACAAGAGAAGGTTCGGAGCTTAAGTTGTTAAAGTTAATGTAAAAGTAGATATATCTGTTCTGTTTAATACTGTCAGCTTCTATCCAAGTTCTTTGACCAAACTCCCACTTTATCTTTTCTTCTGTCTTTCCCAACTCCTCCCAACTTGGTTGTTGAAAAGATGCTAGAGCCAGTGACATCCACCTCATTTGTGAGAATGATCAGTGGACTCCAGAGTATGCTGGAGCCAGCTTGAGCTAGCTCTGAGCTGATTGTTAAATTTTCAGCATGAGCATTTTTATTTCGGAAATGGGCAAATGCTAAAATCAGGTCTTTATTGATTGATTTGTTGATTATCTGGATTTAACAAAGTCATGGAGAAAATGTTAATAATTCAGATTAAACTTAAAAGTGTATCTTGCATATATTTCTTTTTTCTTCAATGACAATGTTGTTAAACATTTATCAGCACACTCTGGAACTGTCATAAAGTGAAATAAATTGTTGCACATTCAACATTTTTTTTAAAGTGTTTATTGAATACTTATAAATTATGTTAGGCAATGGGGATACAAAGGCAAACTGGAAAACAGTCACTGCCCTCAGAAAGGTTACAGTTTACTTATATACCTATTTCAGTTTACATTTACCAGCAGTTTACCTGATTTTCTCAGGAGTTGTTAACCTTTTGTGTGTCACAGACCCCTCTGGCAGTCTAACGAAGCCTATGGATCCTGTCTCAGAATAATATTTTTAAATAAAATACTTGGGATTTCAAAGGAAAACAATTATATTAAAAAACAGCTATCAAAATATTTTTAAAACAAATTCATGGGTCCTAGGTCAAGAACCTCTGCTTAATTTTTTCTCTTATTTATTAAAATTTGTTTAAATTATTAAGCATTTGTTCCTTCTTTTTATCTCATCCCTGAAAAAGAAAAGAAAAACATATATACTGTTTTTCATGTTCTTGATTCTTCTTTTGATCTGTTGTTTTCACAACATGATAAATATGGAAATACATTTTACATGATTGCACATATATACCTATATCAAATTGCTTACCATCTTAGGAAGGGGGGAAGTGAAAGAGGGAGGGAGAAAATTTGGAGCTCAAATTTTTAAGAAATGAATGTTAAGGGATGGCCATGTGGCGCAGTGAGAAAGAGTGCCGGCCCCAGATTCAGGAGGACCTGTGATCGGTTCCGGCCTCAGATACTTAACACCCACACAAAATAGCTGGCCATGTAACCTTGGGCAAGTTACTTAACCAATTGCTTTAAAAAAAAAAAGAAAGAAATTAATGTTAAAATTTGTCTTTCCATGTAACTGGGGGGAAAACTATTTAAAAACCCCAAATATGTATAATCAAGCAAAACAGATTCTCATGTTGTCTGTGTCCTGAAATGTGTATCTCATTTTGCATATTAGTCACCTATCTGTCAGGAGATGGGTAGTATTCTTCATTAAAGGTCTTATGGTTGATAATTGCATTGATTGGAATTCTTAAATCATTCAAAATTGCTTATTTTTTACATTTTATAATACTTTTTGGGGAGCATAATGTCAATGTAAGATAGGGTATCCCAAAAGTCTTAGTGCAATTTTAAGCTATTAAATTTCTTTCTTTAGGGAGAAAAAAAAAACTGAATCTCTCTGAGCCTCAATTTTCTCATTTATAAAATGGGAATAATAGTAGTTATCCCACCCACCTAATAGGGTTTCTTGAGCAAAGCAAACCATCAGGCACTATGTGAATGTGAGAGAAAATAATGATGATGAATTATTTCTTCCCTCAAAATTTTGTTCCAGTGCCTTATCACATCATGGGGGTGACCTTGGAGTCTCCAAGGCCTGCCAGCAAAGCACAAGGACCTACCAAGGTAGAAAGGCTTTAAAAACAGGCTTAGTGACAAACTGTCATCCAATGATACAGCTCAGGGAGGCTCCTCAGCAGAAGGCTGGAGACCGAGTGGTGAATTTATTTGGCTGTAACAACTCTTGTAACAGTTTGCTAAGTAAAGCATGGTGGAGAGGGTTTGCTGGTTTACAATCTGTGCTGCTGGAGGGAGCTGTCAGACCTCTGAAACCCAGGTACATTAGAAATACTGAAACAAAGAAAAGTCATTTCTTCCTAAGGGTCTGAGATGCTGGTGGGCTCTAGGCCAAGCATCAGATTCATGGGCAGTTCTTGGGAGTCAATTTCTAGGTTATACATTCCCTTGTTAAAGTGGCAGAGGGCAGGTAGAGTTTTGCCACTGGAAAAAGGAGTGGAAGAAAGGGCAAGGAATCTCCCCTTTGGTTTGTTTTGGGCCCTGGCAGTAATGAACCTTGGGACAACTGCCCCTTTGAACAATTGGCTACTAGCAGTTCAGACTCTGCCTACCCCCCCATGGAGACTGATAGCCATTTCCATACCCTAGCTCTTGGTCTTGATAGAGTGGGGGAACCGTGGACAGAAACAATGACAGGAAAGACACATGGGTTAGTCTACAACCTGGCATTTATTATTCACCCACTGCCCACAGGCAAAAGGCTTAATGAATGAATGAAAAGCATTTATTAAGTGCTTATTTGATAAATGCCAGTCACTGTGCTAAGCACTGGGGACATAAACAGAAAAAGAATGCAGCCCCTGTTCGTAAGGAGCTCACATTCTTAATTGGGAAAGACAAGGTGTGTGGGAGCTTCAGGGCAGCTAGGAAGGCCTAGAAGTCCCAAAGGTTTGGCTACAGAGCATATGGCAAGGCCCAGAGTCTTAGGATGCACCGGCATTGCCAGCCCCATTGGAGTGACCCAATATTATTTGGGAAAGGTGGAGGAGGAGTGAGAGCTTAATGGCACTGTGGCCTTCATTTAATCTAGGTATAAAGACTACCTGTACTTCTGACCTTAGGATAGGAGCTGGAGCAATTTCTGGGACTGAAGGAAGAGCCCTCGGAATCTGGAGCCTTGTGGGGAGAAGAAGGGAAAAAGGAAGTCAGGATCATAGATGTAGAACTGGAAGTTCCCACAGAGGTCTTCAAGTCCCTCCTCGTTTTACAGTTGAAAGAAACTGAAGCCCAGAAAATTCTAGTGGTCTGACCAAAGTCTGCAAGGATTCAAGCCCAGGTGCTCTTGACTCGATGCCCTGGGTGCTTTCCACCATGCCACAATGCCTTTTAGAGGTTTAGGAGGTCATCTAAAGCTGGCGGTTCTGATTTTTTTTGGTGCCTTGGACCCCTTTTGGCAGTCTGGTGAAGCCTATGGACCCCTTCTCAGAATCATGTTTTATAATACATAAAATACATAGGACCACATGAGAAACCAATGATACAAGTCTGCGTGTGCCCTGTCTAGGCTACTTTTATTAATGTTCGTTCTGCTTCTGCCCTCCACCTTCTCCCTGCAGCTGGCCATCCTAGAAGACTATGCTGATCCTTTTGATGCTCAAGAAACAGGTGAGGGCACAGTGGTGCCAGCAGGGCCACCAGAGAAGATCCCGGAAAATGATGGCTACATGGAGCCCTATGAGGCTCAGAAGATGATGGCTGGTGAGAATCAGGGGAGGGAGGGTGGCAGGTGATGGAGATGTAGTACAAGTTTGGCTATAGATTTGAGGGAAACTAGGTTTTCCTAGTTCCTAGCACCTTATAAGTGTGTGCAGGTACAGGTTCACTGGTCTCCTTTATCCCAGCCTTGTACAGTAACAGAGTCATAGCCTCCAGAACTAGATGGGGCCTTAAAAGTTTGCATTGGTTGAAAACTAAAAATAAATAATTTAATTTTTAAAAAAAAGTTTACATTGCCCCATCCCCTCATTTTACAGATGAGAAAATGTTAAGTGATCTGCACAGTGCTAATATGGTATATTAGCATATAGTAGGTGCATAATAAATGTCTATCAATTAATTTGCCCAGATGCACAGCTGCCTAATTTTGTGACAGTGCCTAATTTTGAACCCAGGTGCTATGACTATTAGGGATGCAAAAGAAATATAGGACATGACCCTTGGCACTAACTCTTGAAAGGGAAATGAGATTTACACCATCAGAGATAATGCCAGAGAGGATATAATCAATTGCTATGAGCATGGTACTGATAAGAAGCATTGGTCTGATCTTTGGGGATATTCATAGTTGCTGGGAGTGCAGAAGGAAGTAGACAAGACAATGAAAGAGACATGGAAGAGGCCATTGGAGAGGTAGGAAAATCAATCTAAGTCTAGTCAAGAAGGCAGAAAATCCAGTGTGGCATAATGAGTAGAGGGAGCTGACTTCGTAGCCAGGAAGGCCTAGGTTCAAATCCTGCCTATGACACAGACTGGCTATATTACCCTGGTCTAAACCATTTAATTTCTCAGTGTTCTGGGTAACTCTCTAAGGTGCCAACCTGCACTAGGAGAGGGCTTTTCCTCACCTGGGAGTTCTCTAAAGCAGTGAAATCACAGGTCCAGTTTCTTATCTCCCATCATAAGGACTTCATGAAAAGGGGGTGATCAGCACTGCCAAACACAGCCAAAAAGGAATTCTTTGGTTGTGAGTGACAATGATTCAATCTTGTACTCCAGGAAAATGGGGACAGAAATGGAGCTTTCAACTTCATGTCCTCGTGCTGGACAATTCTGGGTCCTATAACAGCCTTATCCAGTTAGCCAACACTTTCTTCCCTTGGCTTTCCTTCTTTGAATCTGTCAGAGCCCATAGGTGGGGAATGTGTAGCTCTGGTGTTCAACCCTAGGGCCAACTCCATTTCCTCTCTGAGGGAAGACTTTGATCGCTTCCTTGTAATGGCAGCATTAGGCCTGGAGTTAGGATAGACATGAGTTCAAATCCAGGCTCAGACACTTACTAGCAATGTGACCCTGGGCAAGTAACTTAACATCTGCATCTGTTTCCTCATCTGTAAAATGGGGATAATAGCAGCATCCTAACTCCCACGGTTGTAAGGCTCAAATGAGATAAGAATTGCCTATTGCCTGGCCATAGTGCTGCATAAATGTTGTTGTTGTTATTAATTATTTAGACTAACTGTCAGAGGTGAGACTTTGAGCTAGCTAGGGCTTGAAATTCCTTTCCTTTCCTCTTACTGCCTCACCCTGGCAGAGATACGAGGCTCCAAGGAAGCAACAGCCAAACCTCTGCCCTTGTACGACACACCCTATGAACCAGCAGAGGAAGGGCTCACCCCTGAAGGTGAGGGGGCTGGTCGGCCCCGGGAGTCCCGTCTACCAGAAGATGATGAGAGACCCCCTGAGGAGTATGATCAGCCCTGGGAGTGGAAAAAAGAGAGAATCTCCAAGGCCTTCGCTGGTAAGTCTCTGGACAAGAAAAGGGCAGGCTTGGGGGCAGAGCTGGTGGGGGAGGATGACACTCAGGGTGTTCTCTCAGGTGTCTTGTGGGCATTCTCCTAGAAAGCTAACCTCTGGAACCTCTGCTACTCCCTGACCCCAAAGTGTGGAGATGCACAGAGCAGGACACCACAGTGTAGGGCATCTGCTTAAATTTGAGAGGTGGGGAGAGGAGATGCTTAGGGAGGCCAAGCCATCGTCCTGTACCCCAGGACCCCTGTTCCAGAGATTCGCTGTTGGGAAGCTCTGTGCATTAGAGGTTACTTTCTTAGCACTTTCTTCTACCCTCTGTACTCTTAAACTGTTATATCAGAAGCACCCCTTACTCTTTCCTGCACATCAGAGGCCTTGAGCCTGTGACTGAGTGGTATGGGAATGGAGGTACTCAAGAGGCCAAAGGGACTAGGCTCTGGAGTGAATGAAAGGAAAGGTGACTAACAGAAATGTTTACTGAATATAGAGTGTGTGTCATAGTGGAATGGAAATGTATGTGTGAGTGGGGGGCAAGGAAAATAAGTGGGTGTTAGGAGAGGTATGTTAGAATTATTTATTCCAGAGTTTTTCTGCAGAACGCCAAACTTGCTCATCCGGTGTGTGAGGAAGATTATTGAGGGGAAATATGGTAGTTAAGAGGACCCAGAGTATGGAGGCTGAAGATTCCTGGATCCCAGATGTACCCTAACTTCTGAGTGTCCCTGGAATCTGTCTTAGGGAGAAATAGCCAGGGAAGAGTTCCTGAGAAGGGAAAGGAGTAGGGATGCATTCTAATTCCTGAACTTATGAGGAAAACACAAAACTCTTTAAGTTCTGTTAGCCATCTGCCACTCATCCTGCCTTCTTCCTCTCAGCCCCTCCCCAGGCCCAAAGGCACTGGGCCCAGCCCTCTTCTTTCTCCTCTATCCTCCCAGGGTCGAGCCCTTAGCTAGACTGGGAAACCACAGGTTTCTAATTTGCTTCCTAGGAGCCCAAGTGTGTATGCAGCTGAGGATGGGGCAGTTTGTCTCCTGAAGTCTCCTTGGAGAATCAATACTGTTTGTATTGCTTAATGGGAAAATCTATGCTCGTCATTAGGAAACCTCGTTAGCAACCCCATGGCCACCAGTGGCATCACTCCTCTAATTGGCAATGCTCTGGATCTAGGGGGAAGTTAAATTTTAATAATGTGTTTCTCCTCAAGTCTAGGTATTATTGACAGACTGAAACTGGGACACTCAACCCCACTCTTTGGAACTAAGTATGGGGGGAGGGAAAGTGGAGGTTATAAAGAGAGAGATATGGGTTATAAAAGCCTCTTTTGGAGGACTCCCCTTAATATCTTGTCCTTGTATCATTTTTTCCCTATTCATTAATCAGTGCCTAGATTAGACAGCTCTTTTCCTAAACCTGGATACCTCTACCTTCTCCTACTGGTAGGGGAGGGAAGAGAGAGGTATTTCCTAGGCTGGCAAAAAGTCTCCACATCTTGCCTCTTCCCTGAACCTCCAGCCTAACAGGCCAGACCAGTCCTTGAAGTACATCCCAGTGACTTCCAAGGGGCTTGTTCTAATGCCACTCCCCAGTCAGTCATGCTATCAATGAGGCCATTCTGAGAATCCCCCTATCTCTGTGCCCACATCCTCTGGCTCTTTCCCACTCAGCCCTCTGCAACATTCTTCCTTCAGGCTGTCCTGTACTCCAGTTTTCTGTGTCTCAAACTTTATTTCTCTCTGTCTCTATCTGCTTCTGTCTCCCTATCTCTGCCTCTGTCTCCAGTTGACATTAAGGTCATCAAAGACCTACCTTGGCCACCACCAGTGGGACAGCTGGACAGCAGCCCTTCCCTCCCTGATGGGGATGGGGACATCTCTGCTCCGGTCTCACCCCTCCTCCCTGAGCCCAGCCTGGACGACAGCAGTGGTGGGTTGTGAGACTGGGGGAATGCTGGGAAGGGTGGGTCCCTATTGTAGGCTCTGTTCCGGGTGGACAGTATCTTATCTTCTTTTTCAGGGTTCTGAGGCTCCTTCCTTCAGAAATGCATATGGAATGGGGGAAGGGAGGAGGAAAGAGTAGGACTGGAGGGAATTATGTGTTGAAAAGAGGTATAGACGATGAATAAGGAATTCCCCCTTCTTCCATGCAGCTAGAAATTTATTGGTTGAAAGGAGGGATCCAAAATTCTTCCCTCTTAGGTATATGGGCAGGTTTCTGTTATGGCCCAGGGCCAGTCAGCTAGGCCTTGTGCTTTGAGGGGGCCCAAGGCACATGCTCCAAAATGTATCCAACTCTTCTCTCCACTTATTTTGGGGAGGCTATACATTATCTTCTTGTAAATCTTTCTTTAAAATCTATAAATTTGGGGGGAGCAGGAGGGGCCAATACATTGAGACCCTAACTTAATGTGTGAATGAATTTATCCAGTTAAATTGTCAAAAATGAGGGATGCAACGTATGACTTCTTAGCTTGGGCCCTATGAACTTGCTTTTTAAATATTTTTATAACTATGTTATAGTTATGATTTTATTATAATATAATTACCTCTTAGTAATCCTGTGTATTTTATTTTATGCATTTAAAATTATTATTCTATGAAGGGGGTCTAAGTTTCACCTTCTTGCCAAAGGGGGTCCCTGAAACCAAAGGTTCAGAACCCTTTCTCTAGACTGAGGAGAGCAGTGGTGGCATTTGCTGAGAGGAGGCTAAAGAAAGCAGAAGGGGGAGGTGGGGAACACCCAAGGCTCCAGGTGACCTCCTCCTTCACAATATTACCCTACACACAGTTTGCGTACTTGCTGCTTGAATAGGACCACATCTTGTGAGTCTTTGGGTATATTTCTTAGTGCTGAAGTACCAGCCAGTGTGGTTCAGGCTACACAACATACATATGTGTGTAACCGGCATCTACTCTGGCTAACCTCGGCTGGCAGGCTTGCCCTGATCTGGGGACAAGAGAGAACAGACAAGACAGCCCAGGCAGCTGTATGTGCATATCGGGGAGGGAGAGGAAGGAGGGGCTGAAGAGACTAAAGAAAGTGATTTCAGTCCTTCAGGGGAAAGGAGGGAGGGCAGGCAGGCAAACAGAAGCTCTGGGCAGGATTAGCCTGTCAGGATGGCACTGAAGGGAATCTAGTAATTGTTCTAAGATCGATAAGTCATTTCTGGAGAGTGGCTTGGCAGCGAGATGTGGGGAACTGTAATGAACTCTGAGAAGGGGAGAGAAACAATATTATCAGCATGGAAGCCACCCTTAGGGGGATGGAATGGAGAAGGCTGCCTAGACACCCTAGAGGGAAAAGCTTAAGTGGTTTCTTGTGTTCCTTTTCTCTTCTCTTCTTTCCAACTTTCCCTTTCCCCCTCCTCCCCACACTTCCTTCTTCCACCAAACATTGTAACTGGGGGCCTTGCATGTAATAATATAAAATACCATCAAATTCTGGAGGGAGGGGGTGGGCTTATTTTTTCTGTCACATATACATACATTTATACATGGGGCCATGGGGCCCCCTGACCTGCATGAGGTTCCTTGCATGTCCTTTAGTGTCCCTATACTGCCTGTGGGAAGTCTAAGGGATAGGAGATACTGCCCATATCCATCCAAACCAGGATATAGCCAGCTTTTGTAATAAGCATTGTTTCTTTTCCACAGCCCAGTTTGAAGGGTCGGAGAACTGCTTGTCACCCAGCAGGGAAGAGAAGGGTCGGCCCCTTCCTCGGCTTCCTGGAGGGAACTCTAAGGCATTGAAGCCCCTGAGCATTGAGCCCAGCAGCCCCCTGGGGGAGTGGACAGACCCAGCCCTTCCTCTAGAAAACCAGGTGTGAGTGTCTGTGTCCCATCGGGGCTCCCTCCCACCATCACCCCCACCTCTTGCTGAGACTCTTGGACTTGGGTACTTACCCCCCAACCCAAGCCCTGCAATGGGAGGCCTCCCCATGGTCCCTGAGAACAAGCCTAGGCCTGTAGGGCATGGCCTGGGAGGGGGCATTCTGAATGGGTACTCCCTACATGGCTGTAGCCAGAGGGAGACAAGCAGAGATGCCCTCCCTCCTTCTCCCTTCAGTTGGTACCATGGGGCCATCAGCCGAACGGATGCCGAGAATCTGCTGAGGCTATGCAAAGAGGCCAGCTATTTGGTTCGAAACAGTGAGACCAGCAAGAATGACTTCTCCCTCTCCCTCAAGTGAGTATAGGTGGATGGAAGGGCTGGCTGAGTGAATAGTAGGGTGATGGGAGGGGAGGGGGGCCTAGCAGATTCAAGGAAAGAGCAGCTCTGACATTCATTCAAAATGGGGGCAGGGAAGGTCTCTAATTTTCTACCTCTATACTCAGGCCAAGTTTGAGTGTGCCCTTCCCGCTTATAATTTCTGAAGATTCAGAAGACACCAGGCACTGTCCATGCTACTAAAGAAAGGGCCCTCATTCACTCAGAAAAAGGGGGTGTGGTTGGGTGCCATAAGAGCCTGCACTTAATCTCTAGAAGATAAGCCTAGAAGAGGTACAGAGTGAGCAACAGACAGCACCTGGCCCTCTTTCTGCCTCTGGTCCCCCTGTCATAAAGGCAGACCATAACCACTGATTGAACCAGTCATTGAAGATAGGCATCTATTGACCACCACACCTGGGCCCTAGGCCTCCAAAAGCCTGGCAGAGCCCATACACCCAGAGAGGCTGCCAAAATGTGCCAGAGAAAAAGGTGGTGCTGGCTACCCCCATATCGCCATTATAAGAACATCACATCCAGGAAAAGTTGCCCAGGACGGATCACTTAATCAGCACTGGCCATTGTCTTCCCTCACCCCCTCACCAGCACTGACACTCTCAGTAATAGTCCAAGCATATCCCCCCCTACTATAAGTAAATACCGGATATGAAAACTCCTGTCTACCAAATACACGAATGATTGTTTGCCTTACAAAAGTGAGATCATACAGGCAGAGTCATCTTTGTGTCAAAGGTTTAGCACTGAAAGGGAAGGTCTTTCAGTCTAACCCTTTCCTTATACAGATGAGGAAACTGTCACCCAGAGAGATGTGGGTTCTAGTCTGAACACTGCCACTTAGTCTGCAAGGCCCTGGCAGATTTCAATGACTAGGGCAATTAACAAAATTATGACTTGTAGACCATTTTCCATAAAGTGGGAAACTGAAATCGGGGAGATGTGGGGAGGGGAGAGGGAAACACTTTGGCCCTCTGATAGTGCTGCTCTATTCATGGGGGGGAGGGGAGTGTGAGCAGGGGTATTTTTGTGAGCCAAACTCCCAGGGCAGCAGTGGACTGGCTGCTGTTGGTAGTGGTGGGGTTGCTGATCTGACCCTTACAGCATCTGTCCAACACAACCTCATTTGCATATAAATGGACTTCTTTGAAATATAATTATGGTTTCCCATCTCTCTGTAATGGAAGGGCCTTCTCTGGTAATTAAATAGCTTCCTCCCAAAGCCATCCCCAGCCTCAGGGGGTCAGAGACTCCCATGTCCTGTCTCCTAGAGGGGTAGGTGGCCTAGGTAGAACTAGGTCATTTATATGGTAATAGTCCCTTGTGGTTTTCTCCCTGGGGGTCCTTCTACTTTCCCTTTTATCATATGGAGACATACTATACAGAGAGGATAAACTGAGGCCCAAGACAGGTCCTAGGTCATCTCTGCATCAGTAGGCAAGCATAGATTCCTGACTGTCCAGTGCACCAGCCACCAGGCAGCTCTCTGGTCAGTCCAGATGTTGAAGGAAGTTCAGCTCAGTGGAAATAACTCTGTCCCTGGCATAGAGTGATTCTTTCTTGTAAGGCCATTGACCACTGGTCAGGGTGTTTGGGCAGGCAACTAGGTAAACAAAGTACTGGGCTTGGAATGAAGAAGACTAATTTTCATGAGTTCAAATCTGGCTTTAGACACTGTATAGCCATGGGCAAGTCACTTAACCCTGCTTGCCTCTCAAATGAGCTAGAGAAGGAAATGGCAAACCTGTACTGTATCTTTGCCAAGTAAACCCCAAATAGAATTGGAGAGAGTAGGACACACCTGAACAACAGGGTGTTTTTGGTCCTAGGAACAGAGTAAAGTGTTTAGTTATTTCTGTTCCTTTCCCACCCTTCCATATATACCTCATCCTTCTGCCTTCCACCAGTCTCTTTCCTAGTTCTTTATTTTCTTCTGGGCTGATCTGCTTTGGAGCCTTGGGTCCCAGTCATTATCTTCCTCAAATTAGCAGATGAATGACCCCCCCCCCCCCACCTCCACCGGCAGCATGAGGCAGACTGAGTATTTGTCTTGCTGCTGGCAAAAGCCTCAGGGCACAGTGGAAGAGGTGGGATTGGGGAGAGGGATGACCTGCTCATTAAGGCTTGCAGGGAATTCATTTTTTTTCCTTCCTCCATCTTATTCTTTCTCCCTTCTTCCTAGCTTCTCTCTTTCCTTTCTCCCCTCAGAAGTCCTTCTTAGTTAAGGGCCTAAAGAGAAGCCACTTCGAACTCTGACCTCCACATACAGGGTGGGGAATTTGGAGAAGACAGAGGAAGGTGGCATTCTTCTGACCTTGGACCTCACCAAGGAAGGGTGATTATTAGGTCAAGGGACTAATAGGCCCTTGGTCCTATGGGGCCTTCAGGGCTGGAGTATTAAAGCACAGAGATTCAAGGGGGGCAGAACTGCTATGGGGTACGTGAGGATATATGAGGTTATATTTTCCCTTTTCCAAACTCTAAATCCATTGAATCCTACCCAGGGTAGACTAGTGTGCATGTGCATGGCAGTGGGTGGAGTGCATTATATCTTCTGCCCTCCCCCATCATGTTAACATCCCCAAAACAGTACAAAACACCTGAAATAAAGTGGTTTCAGGCTTGGTGCCTAACACTGGTGCAGGCCAAGTTTAAGTGGGAGTTGAAAACAAACTCCAAGATGGTGTCATAGACTTTTGCATCCTTGCTCCTCCTGGGGACACAATCTGTTGTCTAGGCATGGACTCCTCTCTTTCTTGTTAAGGGTATTTGGGTTGAATGCTCAGTCTTTCTACAAGCGCACTTTAGGTGGATTAGGGACCAACCCTCAATCATTCCCCTTGCTTGTTTCCTAGACCAGGGCCAGGATTCAGGGGAGGCAATGGAGTGTCTTCTACCAAGGGAGAAGAGCTGCAGTCTTGAACACAGATGACATCATCCCAGACTGATGAGAAGAGAGGAGGGGAAGGAGGGGGGGAGAGGTAGACAGAGGCCCAAGGGAGGTTCTCTGCCCGGCCTGGCCAGATAGTAGGAGGGAATGGGGAGGAGCTATCTGAGGCCACAGACAGGCCTGTGCAGCTTTGGAGGAGGGAGGGTTTGTATGCTTCAGAGGTGGTGGGGAGAGGAATAGCAGGACTATGAAGCTAGGGGAAGGAGGGGGAGGGTGCAGTGCAGTAATTCCCCCAAAGCTCAGGTCTTTCAGCGAAAGCTAGCTATTTCTGACTTATTCTTACATATTAGGGTTTAGTTGTCTCATCTGATTGCAGCCCCAAGGAGTGTGCCAGCTCCTAGGAGACACAGATGAACAGCTTTAGAAACCCTGTTTTGATTTGACTCACCAAAGCATTCTCCAGGCTAGGCACTACCCCCCAGCTAAAGAGCCATGATTTCTCCTCAAAGAGCTATTGTAAGCACAGGTCAGGGCACAGGAGGTTCTAGTTCTCTGGTGGTCATGCTGGGGGACCGAGGGCCTTCCTGGCATTCAGTCACACCTTCTAAGGTCTGCACACACCCTGCATACTCACACATTCCTGTCCCACCTGACACTTTCAGGTAGTGCTCATAGCTGGGACTTCTTTCTACCAACTCCTACTCTGCTCACACCTTTCTTCCATCTTTCTCCACCACCTGTGTATATATACAGCAGCTCTCTTCATGACCAGAAGTCCCTCTCCAACCTCTTTTCCCTCTCAGCTTTGCCCCATTCTTCACAGTCTCCTGAGACTGGGGGAGATCAGGAGATCCCCTATTCTTCACAGCCTCCTGAGACTGGGGGAGATCAGAAGATCCCCTACCCTACCTCACTAGCACCCTACTCTGTAAGGCATGGGGCAGGAGGAAGGCCCGGCCAGCTACTCTGGAGTTTACCAAGCTCTCCTCCCTTCTTCTCAGGAGCAGCCAGGGTTTCATGCACATGAAACTCTCTCGAACCAAGGAGCACAAGTACGTGCTGGGCCAGAACAGCCCGCCCTTCAGCAGCGTCCCAGAGATCGTGCACCACTACGCCAGCCGGAAGCTGCCCATCAAGGGGGCTGAGCACATGTCTCTGCTCTACCCAGTGGCCATCCGAACTCTGTAGGACCAGAGGATCAGCAGCCATCACAGACCCAGGGCTGAAAAGTTGCCCCCACCTAGGATTCTTTCGGTCCTTCTGGCCCCCTTCCAATCAGCTGTTGAACTATAGCTTCTTCCTGGGAGAGAAGTATTGGCCAGAACCTAGGCGGTCCCTAGGAACCCCTCCGTTTTCCCCTTGTCCCCCTCCCATTCCATTTCCCCCCAGAGGCTCAGATGAAAGCTTCTTTAATTTATTCTAAAAGGGAAAGTCAGTCGGGTTTTGCGGGTAGGGGAAAAGCCCCTAAGAGAAGATGCCTTGGGGCAATGAATAGTTGGGGATTGGACCTCCTTCCCTTTCTAAGGTCCTCTGGAACTGGAACCGCCTCCACCTTCTGCTGCTAGGATAGTTTTGGCCTAAGAGACATTCAGGGGTGACTGGGCCTCCATGGCACCCTCATAAGGTTTCGGGAGGTCCAGGATGCACAACCTTTTCCAAGATTGGAACCTGAATGGCGAAGAGGGCCTCAGACCTCAGCCCTGGCGCCTGCAGAAGCTCCCAGGCGTTTGGGGGTCTGTTGGAGGATGGGCATGGGGCAGGCTTCCAGACCAATTAGTGGCCATCTCATTCTGACTCAACTCAACCTTCCCCCAACACTCATGTCCATCCCCATGCTAAAGAAGTCCCTTGCCAGGTCTCTGAGGCGAAGGAGGGGAAAAGAGAAGCAGAAATTGGGGATATAGTGTTTGGTAATGCCTGATCTTGGGGGCAGGGCAAATGGGGAGGATTTGAGGGGAGGCCGAGGGAGCCAGTTCTGCGGGTTGTCCTCCCTGGCTCAGCGCCAGTATTATTACCTCCCCCCCCCCCCCACCCAGGACTTTCGGGGAGAAGAGATACTGTGTTGCTGGGGGTGGGAGGGGATCCGCAAGCAGCGAAGCGCGAACAGATTCTGTTGATAAATCAGTTTCCGAGCCGACACTGAACGGCTGTGAAATGCACTTTCCTGAAGCATCAAGTTCTTTTTCTTTGACTAGATGTCAAAACATTACCCTCTCGCCGCCCCCACCCCGGATTGCGCTGGGGTCGGGGAGGCGTCTGGCGGCGGCGTGTCGCTGCCCCCCTCCCCCTCCCCTTCCCTCCCAGCAGCCCGCGCCTCCAATACTGCGCGTAAGAGCAAGACTCCCCGAGGAGCGCGTTCAATTTCCTGCCAAGAATCATTTGTTAGGGAGGAGGGGGAGCTGGAGAGAGAGACAAAGAGCCGGAGACACACGCAGGGAGAGGGAAGGAGGGTGTGTAGGCGGGGGGAAGGAAGGAGACCTAGACTCGCGAAAAGCCGAGCACCCGGGGGAGGGGGGAAATCCGGCCCCAAGGGCGGGGGGCGGAGACCGCTAGGAGAGGACAGAGAGGTTCGGCTGGTTTTTCTTTAGCATTCTGCTCTGGCCACTCCGAGGAGACCAGCCGTATCACCGCGGTCTCAGGGAAAACAGGGTTGAGGGCAGAAGCCAGCGCCCAGCTCGTTGGGCAAAGCCTAGGACGCAGCTCTAAACCTTGCCAATGGGCGCAGAGCCTGCCCGCCCTGCCCCGGGAAAGGGGAGATGCTTCAGTGAGTGCTCCCTGCCCCCTGCTGGCGGCCACCTCTAACTGCGAGTGCGGGAGAGTTTGGGGAGCCCCGGGGTCTGTCCACTGTTGGCCGGGATCAGAGACAGGTTCAGCCTTTTTTTTTTTTTTCGCCTTAGATGTAGAAAAGGCCTCGGAGGTTTTATCTAGGCCAAGGGTTCTCGGGGTCGGTGGATAGATTTCACAGGGCCCATGAACTTAACGGAAAATTACACTTATTTTCATAACCACTAGCTACCTGAAATTTTGAATTTCCTTAAATTATTAAAAAAAAAAAAAGAGACTGCCAAAGGGGTTCACCTCACAAAGAGGTTAAGGACCTCTCTGATCTAGTCCGATCCTTTCATTTTAGAGATGAGAGGCCCAGAGAGATGGACACGCCAAGTGTCAGGCAGTTATTAGCAGGGCATTATTGCATCTCTCCGAGCCCACAACCTGGACTGAAGAAGGAAGTGAGGTATGGGGCAGTAACTAAAAAGTTAGTTGAGAAATAACCACCGTGCTGAGTTATGGTTATCACCAGGTCACTGCTGTACCTCATCATAGTACTACTGGCAACAACCAAGACAGTACAGATCACACCAAGGGCCAATGACCAAATAACCAAAGAAGCTCTCAGATGTCTTTCTAATTCTGAAAAACCCTGGAAAATTCTCTGTGACTACCCCGGGCTAGGCTGTCAGTCCTATTACATCATGGACCAACCTGGTCTTCCTAACCAGAATATCTTTGTGATGGTTTAAGGGTTTCCTTGTGTAGTGTTATGGACTTCAAGACAGGGCCCAAAGCTTTTTTCTTTCTGTCTCATGTAGGTCTCTTCCCCAACTCCCAAAAGAATCTAAGTTTCTTGAATAAATGTCCTCCCTCATTCTTCCCATATACTGGGCTTCCCTTAAGCATGAGAATTTTTTTTGTTGTGGGAAAACCAACCGAATATATCTGTGAAGTCCAGGTTCTCTTCTGGCTATGTTCTCCACATTCTCAGGAGGGCAGAGTCCACTTAACACTGCCAAATGGGGCTTGAGAGAGATCAGGGCCCAGAAAGGAGTGAGTGGACCAGGATAACAAAGAATACATTTCTCTAATATTTGTACCCTTTTACCCCCAAGCACTGACTGATATTTTTTTCCTCATGACTCCACTTGCTATGTTGATGCACAGTATTTGAAGGTTCATATGGCATTATTCTCACAATAACCCTATGTTGTAATTAATGCAAGTGTTATCCCCATTTCACAGGGAAAAACTGAGGCTGAGATGTTGAAGGTTGTCTAGGGTAGTAAGTAACAGCTAGTAAGAGACAGAACCAGGACTTCAGCCCAGTTTCTTTGATTTCAGGTCAAAGAATCTTCACTACCGTCTGATTCCACCCATCCTCCAACCCTCAACCCAATATACACTTGCGTCTCCTCTCACCTGAGAAGACCTAAACTTTAAACAGATCTGAAATGATTTCACTCATTTTCCCCGAGGGAAGTTTTTGGGCATCAGGGATCATGTCTAGTAAATGTGGGAGACTGGATAAGGAGCCTCTTCATGAGAAAACCTTAAGTTTCTTTCCCTTAGTTCCCAACCAGGTAGGAATCACAGAGGATGTGACAGACTGAGATGAGTGTCAGTCTCCAGAATCACTGGGTACCAGCCTACCTAAGACATCAGCAACTGTCCAGTCCTGGATGTTCCTGATGCAAACATCAGCTGGGTCAGTGTTCTTCAGTTTAGCTGGCAAGAGGGCAGAATTAAGAGACCCCAGAACTAAGAAGTGCAGAAAAGGGATTTATTTGAATAGAACAATAAATGAATGGAATGAAAATATTCCAGCTGGAATGGGGGAGGGGAGTTACCTGAATGAATGGAAGACTGGGATAGAAAGCCCCAGGCCATGGTCTGTGTTGGAATGAAACTAGGGCTATTTAAAAAAAGTATGAGACAAGACTGTACAATTGGACTAGGATCCTGAGGGAAGGCTGAGTGGGGAGAGGAAGGAAAGTCTTCAAATCCAAGAAAAGATAAAAGGTTAAATGGTCCCACTCTCCTCTCTCCTCTCTAGTCATCCATTGTTCCAAAGCTACATCAACCCAACAGCAGAATCTGATAGGGCTAATATTTAGCATTTTAAGGTTTGCAAAGCCCTTTACATATGTTTTCTCACATACATGGAGTAGGGAAAATTCAAAGATGCCAGCATCTGTGCCCCAAGAATACTCCTACCCCACAAATGCAGGGAACAGCACAGAAACAGTAGACAACAAGAGAGGGGACTATTTTCTCTCCTCTCTTCCCCCACAAAAATAAGCAGTTTCCCTCCACCACAGCCTTGGATCTTCATGTTACTCCCCCAGTAACCATCATGGTTCCAGGTCAAGAGGCTGGGGCATAGCCTGGGTTCTCATGTGTGACCACAATCATGTGAAGCCCCAAATACCTCAGTAGAAAAGGGAAGGCTGGGCTAGGCCTAGACAGGAGCTGTTCCTTGAGCTCCAGCTGAGCAGAGGTAGGCAATGAGAGGTTCTCTATCTGGCCTCAGAAATTCTCATAATGATGGAAGAAATGAGTCTGGTCCTGCCGGTTGATGAGTTGACAGGCCTTCTCCACGTTTTTGGTCATGCCAGGAGGACCACAGCTGAATACCCCGATCTTCCGCACCTGGAGAGAGAAGGAAAGGGAAGGACCAAGGGGAAAAGGCTAAGCTGCTGGACTGGCACAGCCTCAGCAGCTGTGGGGAGAAGTCAGAAGCCAAGGGTGGGGTGGGGACATCGGTGTCAAGATGAAGAGCCTGGAAGAGCAGTCCTCAGAAGGCATGAAGGAGGAATGAATGAGCTGAGGCCAGTCATCAAGTGACAGAGCCAAGGCTAGAATCCAAGGTCTCCTGATCTTTAGTCCAATGTTTTGTTTTTTCCATTTCAATTTAGCAAAAATCACCTCCTATGTGCAGAGCACTCTGTTGAGCATTGGGAATACAAAGTCATAAATGAAAAAAAAACCTGACCTATTAGCTATTCTCCATACACAATATTCCATCTCCTTCCTCCATACATTTGCAATAGGCTGTTCCCCCATGCTTGGAAAACATTCCCTCCTCACCTCTCCTTCTTGGAATCCCCATCTTCATTTAAGGCTTAGCTTAAATGTTGCTTCCTACATGAAGTCTTTCCTGATTCTCCTATTAATAAATATTGAGTCGTTTTTCAGTCGTGTCAGACTCTTTGTGACCCTATTTGATGTTTTCTTAGCAAAGAATACTGGAGAGGTTGCCCATTTCCTTCTCCAGCTCATTTTACAGATGAGGAAACTGAAGCAAACAGGGTTAAGTGACTTGCCCAGGGTCACACAGCTAGGAAGTCTCTGAGGCCACATCTAAACTCTGGAAGATGAATCTTCCCCGATTCCAGGCCTGGTACCCTATCCACTGCGCCACCTAGCTGCCCTATTTATTAGTGCTATCCCCTAATTACTTTGTATTTATTTTGTATATGACTCATATTTGTCTATCCGTTGTTCCCCTCCCCCCTACCCAGTAGAATGTTAGCTTTTGGAGTACAGGGATTGTTTCATTTTGTCTTTGTATCCCTAATGCCTAGAACTATGGTACTTGGTGAATAATGTGAACTTAATAAATGCTTATTGAAATTAAAGATGAAATACAATTATTAATTTTAAAATTATTTCTGCTCTCAAAGAGCTTATATTTCATTAGAGCTTTCTGTTACACTATCCAGTTTACCACTTATTTTAATCATTCACCATCCAATCAATCTCAATGGCAGTTGACCATTAAAATGAAAAAGAAAATACTCAATGGAAAACAATGTCCTGCAAAATGCTTAGTCTGATGCAAGATATATCTATGGGACTTAATCATCAAATGTTAAATATTGTGTCTTGTCTGTAATAATTGAATGAATGAATGAATGAACTGGAGATAAAGACAAGGGTCCAACTCAGGAAACAGAACTCAAGAGACAATTCCTGTGGTTCCAGCCTGGTTACCAGAGGGAATTTTACAGAATCTGATGGGGCATAGTAGGACTCAGGAGACCCCAAGACAGTTATTCATGGAGAAAGCTTTCCAGGTAAAGAAAGAGTAGGAAGAGTTGGGAAAATGTACTCAGTGAAGACAGGGAAATATGGTACCCAGTGACCATGCTGAGGGGAGGCAAAGGCTGGGTATATGACCACCCCACGCCTATGTTTCACCAAGAACAGTGTCAGTTATGAGAGATGGCTTAATATTTGGGCAGCAAGTAGAAATACACACAAAAAATAAGAAGTGCCATTTATACAGTGATTTAAAATATGCAAAGGCCACATTTGAGTTTTATGATGACCCTCTGGGGTATGGATTGTGTTGACTGTCAGTCCTGTCTGACTTTTTGTGACCCTGTGGATCATATCATGTCAACATTGTCCAGGGGTTTTCTTGGCAAAGATACTGGAGTGCTTTATCATTTTCTTCTCCAATGAATTAAAGCAAACAGGTTAAGTGACTTGCCCAGGGTCAAGAGACCCAATGTGAATTCAGGTCTTCCTGACTCCAAGCCTAGCATTCTATCCACTGAGCTACCTAGCTGCCAGATGTTATCAACCCCTTTCTGAAGGTGGAGGAGGGTAGCTAGGTTTTGCAGTGGATAAAGCATTGACCCTGGAGTCAGAAGGACCTGAGTTCAAATCCAGCCTTTGATACTTACTAGCAGTGTGACTCTGGGTAAGTCACTTAACCTTGATTGCCTCCAAAAATAAAAAAAGGAGGAGGAGGAGGAAGAAAAAGGCCCAGCAAATTGATGTGACTTGCCCAGGGTCACACAGCTACCAAATGTCAGAGATAGGACCAGGTCCTTCTGATTCTAATCCAGCATGCTACATGCTATGCTATGAAAGGCATTTTGCTGTAAAGGTTAGAAGGCTGGCCTTGGAACCAGGAAAACTGGGTTCAGATCCAGCCTATGACATATACTATGGCTCTGAAGGTGTCCCTTGATACTCTCTGAGGGTATACTGAACTTGATTAAAGTGTAATTGGGAAATATTTAACAAAATAAAATTATGATAAAATAGAGATAACATTATATTTTAAAATTAAGTCAACATGTGACTGTAAGGACCCTTCTGTGCAGATCAGTGGCTCTTTTTACTTGAGTCTGAGACCACTTCTCTGGACAGTTCTCCATGATTAGAAGTTGCAGAGAAGGTACTGACCTCACTGGTGGAGGGGTTTCCTCACATGGGAGTTCCCAATACTGATGAAATCACAGGTCCAATCCCTATCTGTACCCACTGCACCAGATGGCCTCTTCCTCTGAGGCATTTTCCTCATGGGCAAGGTAGCCTACATGGCCTCCTACTCCATCCCACCATAAATGGTACACAATTCCCCTCTCCATTCTCTTCTCCACCTCCTGGAGCCCAGGGCCTCAGTGGCAACAGATTCTGTCTGTTGGAGAGGTCAAGGGAACTTTCCCTAGAACTATGAAGAGGGTTAAGGGTCTAGATACTTACATGTGGATGGACCTCCTGTAGGGAGCTGAAGAAGGGGCCGAAGGGGGGACGACCAAAGTGGGTGATGGAGTGCAGGCCAGTGAAGAGACTCCGATTCAGCACCTTCTGGAAGTGTCTCTCACAGATGTACTAAGAAAGAATGAGGGAGGGAAGGAGGATTTATTAAGTGCCTACTGTGTGCCAGGTGCTGGGCTAAGAACTTTTTTTTTAGTTTTTTGCTTTTTGGAGGGGGGAAGGCAGGGCAATTGGGGTTAAGTGACTTGCCCAAGGTCACACGGCTAATGTTAAGTGCCTGAGGTCACATTTGAATTCAGGTCCTCCTGACTCCAGGGCTGGTGCTCTATTCACTGCACCACCTAGCCACCCACTAAGAACTTTTCAAATATTATCTCACTCATCACAACAACCCTATGAGGTAGGTGATGGGGATTATTTTCACCATTCTACAGATGAAGAAACTGAGGCAAACAGAAGTTAAGTGACTTGCCCAGGGTCACACAGCTTGTAAGTGTTTGAGGCTGAATTCGAACTCAGGTCTTCCTGACTCCAGGCCCAGCACAAGTTGCCTGTAAAAAACGGGACCAGGGATGGTGTAGAGAGCTCAATAGACTGACTGTGGGCTGGAAGCGGGTAGATGAATAGAACTAGAAGTGAGAGCTGGGCCAAGGCCAACCAGATATGACCTCCACTCGGAGATCCCCGTTCGTCCTCACCAACATGGTGGTCCTGAGATCAAACTTCTCAGCCAGCTGAGTGATGTAGATGTGCACAGACACCAGGTCTTTCTTGTCGTTCTCCTCCACCTCCCGGATGATGTCTGCCAGCCACTCGAACTGCCTTTGGGTCCTCGTCACCCAGATGAAATAGATCTAGGGATACCGGGCCACAATCACACCCCCACATCCGGTCTTCTCCCTCAAGGAACACCAAACCTGGAAGGGTCTCTCCCCACTCTCACGCCAAGGATACCCCTTCCCCTCACCATCCCTCTTAGTCCTCTCCGCACATTGTTCTAGGAGAGGGACAAGATTAGAGGAGCTCCCAGCCCAAGGACGTGGTTGCAACCAGAAAGTGGGGGTGTAGACAACTTTAGAGAAGGAAGGAATCTCAAGAAGGATCTTGGCCTCTGATGGGAGAGCCAAAGTCCCTCACAGGCATACTCAGTATGTGGAGGAGGGGGACATGAAGCAGATTTTATGGGGTATCTGAAATTGTGAGTCCAGGGACGGAGGGCCAAGGAGTATTTGGAGCGTCTACACCAGGGTGTAATGGGGGGAATTCTGAGATGTGGTGAATGTATGCCCCCTGGTACTGAGCATTCTTAATACTGATATTTCTAGCCCAGGAATTTTTAACCTGAAATATGTGAAACTTGTTTTTTAAATATATATGAACAATATTGCAATATAATTGAATATAAATATAAGGAATTCTATCCATTTTATCTTATACATTTAAAAATATTATTCTGAGCAGGGGTCCATAGACTTCACCACACTGCCAAAGGGGTCCAAGATACAAAAAGGATTAGATACCCCTGTTAGGAAAGGGGTAATGGATTTTCCTCAGAGGGATGATATAGGGGTGGGGAACCTGGGGCCTCAAGGCCACATGTGGCTCTCTAGGTCCTCAAGCATGGCCCTTTGACTGAGTCCAAACTTCATAGAACAAATTCCCTTAATGAAAGGATTTGTTCTATGAAACTAGAGCTTCAGCTGAGGGCCTAGAAGGCCACAGGTTCCCTACCCCTGGGCTAGGCCTACGCTCAACGATGGGAGGGAATAAGGGTAGGATTAGTTCTCAGGCCTTCCTAAAACTAAAGCCCACACTCGGGCATGGGATCATATCTAAAGTTGTTCAGTTGTGTGAATGGACCATACTGTCCATGGGGGAGCAAAGGTTCAAATGCCTACAAAACTATGAGGTTTAGGTGGGAGATGTCCTATATACAGTCCTTGCTCAGTGCAGGGCCCCTGGGGAAGAAGGAAATAGCAGACCCCACAGGTGAATCTGCACCTGACATTTCAATGCTAAGTCAGGGGGAGATGCTGAGGAGGGGTGGTTATGGGCAAGCAGAAAGGGAGGGAAAAGAAATGACTTAACTGAGGAACAGAGCTCACAGTTTCCTGTCATTCTTAGATTGCTGTCTGGGTAATGGGCTGTGCCTCTACCCAACACATTCCTGCCCCAGTGACTCACCCTGCTGAGCCTAGGGAGGCGAGCAGGGGCCTGCCACTCAGGCCCTAGGCTGAGGCTCTTGTACAAATGGAGGCCAAGCAACCCAGGTTGGCTGAAGGTACCCAGAACTGTGCTGTCTTTTTTCTCTCCAAACTCCCCCAAGAATCCTACCCAGTCTCCCTGCCTCTACTCCTCACCAATTCCTGCCCCTCCCCCAAAAGAGTGCTAGTTTCACTTTGCCCCACCTCTGTCACTCCCCATACCCAGGGCCTGACAATGCTCCAGGTGTCTAGTCCGTGAGGGGGATCCACCCTCCCTATCCAATCCAACCCCTGCCTGGAGAGAATCTCCATGACAAATTTTGCCTGGGCCCTTATAGGTACCCAGGGCCCAGCCCTCATAGGTGAAATCATAGAACCCCAGAGCTGGAAGAATCCTCAGAGGCTCAATTCTCCATTCAGCAAGTGAGTTGTTCCTAAGGCAATCTGATCCATATTAGGACTGCTCCAATTAGTAGGAAATTTTCCCTTACATCAAACTCGGGTCTCTTGCAGGTCCTAGTTCTGTCCTCAGGAACCAAGAACGACAAGTGTATCCCAATCATAGTCCTTCCAAGACACAAAGGCAGCTCTCATGACCTTGGCCAGCTAGGTGATGCAGTGGATAGAATGCTTATCTTCCTGAGTTCAAATTGGGCTTCAGACACTTATTAGTTGTGTGACCCTGGACAAGTCACCTAACCCTGTTTGCCTCAGTTTCCCTATCCGTAAAATGACCTGGAGAAGGGAATGGTAAACCACTCCAGTATCTTTGCCAAGAAAATCCCAAATGGGGTCACGAAGAATCGGACACATCTGAAATGACTGGACAGCAACAACATCATGATCTCCCTGTCTTCTCCTAGTTTCTCCAATTCATCCTCACATGACATTTTCTCCAATGCTCTCACTATCCTGGTTGCTCTCTTCTGGACATTAATAGTAAGTGGTAAATGAGCAGGTATCAACAGCATACTATGTGCCATGCTTGGTGCTGAGGCTATAAAGGCAAAAGTCACTCCCAAGTCTAATGGGAGAGCCAACATGCAAATGACTATGTACAAACGAGGTATTAACAGGATAATTTGGAGAAACGCAACAGAGAGAGTTAGCATTAGGCATGAAACTGAGGCAGACAGGTTAAGTGACTTGCCCAAGGTCTCACAGCTAGTAAGTGTCTGAGGCAGGACTAGATCTGAGATCTTCCTGAACCTAAAACCCACACTTTATTTGACATGGGATCAGGCCACATCTGAAGTTGTTGCTGTTCAGTCATGTCTGACTCTCTGTGATCCCATAGACCATACTGGCCATGAGGTTTTCTTTTTTAAGGAGGAATCAGGAAAGGCTTCTGGTAGAAAGTAGAATTTTAACTAGTACTTAAAGGAAGTCAGGGAAGCCAGGAGGTAGAAATGAAGAGGAAGAGAATTCCATGTCCAGGGGGCAACCAGTGAAAATGCCTGGGGTTTGGAGATAGAATTTCCTAAAGTATAAGAAACAGCAAGGACGGAATTCATAATAGAATTATCTTGAGAGCAGAGTTTTCCATTCTACAACATATCTTTTCTAAAATTTGGTGCCCAGAATTGATCTTAGTGCTTCAGATGTACTGAGCAGCAGTAGGAAAAATGCTGAGCCTGGAGTCAGGAAGGTCTGAGTTCAAATCTGGCCTCAGACATTTACTAGCTATGTGACCCTGGGCAAGTCACCTAATCCTGTTTGCCTCAGTTTCCTCATCTGTAAAATGAGCTAGAGAAAGAAATGGCCAACTACTCCAGTATCTTTGCCAAGAAAACCCCATGGGGGGACAGCTAGTTGGAGCAGTGAATAGAGCACTGGCCCTAGAGTCAGGAGGACCTGAGTTCAAATGCAGCCTCAGACATTTGACACTTACTAGCTGTGTGACCTTTGGCAAGTCACTTAACCCTAACTGCCTAGCCTTCCCCCCTTCAAAAAAATTTTTTTTAAATTAAAAACAACAACAATAAAAACTCAAGTATTAAAAAAAAGAAAACCCCAAGGACAGTATGGTCTATGGGATCACAGAGAGTCAGACATGACTGAACAATAGCAATTTCAAATGTGGCCTGATCCCATGTCAAATAAAGTGTGGGCTTTAGGTTCAGGAAGATCTCAGATCTAGTCCTGCCTCAGACATTTACTAGCTATGCAACCTTGGGCAAGTCACTTAACCTCTGTCTGCCTCAGTTTCTTCATCTGAAAAATGGTGGTAATAACAGTACATATCTCATAGGGTTATTGTGAGAATCAAATGGGTTAATAAAGCGCTTTGCAAACCTTAAAGAACTGTATAAATACTAGCTACTATTAACGTGATGGCCATAAGAACAAAGTCTGGTTTTTGCCCTTCTTTCCATTCCTAGCACTGAAGACAGTACCTGGTATATTGTAGTGGCTTAATAAATGCTTGTTGATTTGACTCTATTGGGGTAGAGTAAAATATAAACATTTCTGCTCTTATTTTGGACACCATGCTTCCCAGCTCAGCTAGGTGGTGGAGTGAATAGAGTACTGAGACAGGAAGTTTTCCCTCATAGTTGTGATTTGGGGTGTCACGGGGGCATAAGGAGGGATTTGCTACTGTCACAGTGTTTTTTCCTCTCAGAGTTGGGGCCTGGGAGAGTTCTTACCTTTTTACAGGGCAGTTGGCAGCTTACTGATGACTTGAACACCAGGTCTTTGAGAATAGAGGCAAAGGGAGTGACCCCAATGCCCCCACCCACCAGCACAGATACCTCAAACTTGTGCCACTCTTGGTGACCTTCTCCAAATGGCCCATCCAGGTATAACTGTCATAAGGGAAGAGAGGAATAAGGCACAGGGCAGTCTGACCACCCAACCTTGTCCTGGCATCAGAGATGAGGGGATTCTTGGTAAGTCCCCACTGCTTTAAGTATCTAGTGTTTAAGGGCAATTCTTATGGTTTCTGGAGTTATTGACCCTGGATGGAATTTGGAGGGATACTTTGGGAAATCTGCTTCAGGGCCAAGGAAGAGATTCTGGAGTATATACAAGGTACCTTAGGATATTTGATGCTGCTGGCACCCGGTGGGGGTGAGTAGATTTCTCTGAGTCGAGTAGTCCAGGGTCCCACAGCCCTGATGTGAAGGCTGAGCGTGTCTTCGTGGGGTGCAGAGGTGAGTGTGAATGGATGGTATTCTGTGGTCCCCAGGGCCAGGCAGGCTATTCGTACCCACTGCCCTGATTTATACTCAAAGCCCTGGGGCCGCTGGAACTGAAGGTGAGTCACACCTGGGGACAAAGGAGACAGCCAAGGGAGTGCCAGACATGATTACACCTACAGATCCCAGGAAGCCACCACCTGCAGTCCTGATCCTGCTCTACCTGCTGGGACCACATTACCTGCCTCCACTCCCCATGTTCCATTCCCTTCCCAGGGATGGGAGTGGGGGTGGGAAATTGGATAGTATCATCTGAATCTGACAACTTGGGGGTGGCCAGTAACCAAAATGTGGGAGACTCCTATGGTACCTCTTTTCAGGGAATGAACTGTGACTAGAATTTCTCACTGGGTTCCCAAGTTCTGTTTCTCATTTCCCTCCTCTTTGTCATGATTTTAGATGTTCTGGGCTGTAAGGACAGAAGAGGACACAGGTAGGACCTCGTGTCATACCTAAGGGATTCTGCTGGGACATTCCTGCCATGCCAAGGATGTCCCGAAAGACTGGATGGTGATTGTCCTGGCATTTCTATCATGGTATTTAGGAAGATCAGATGATGGGTACTTGGTAGATAGTGGGTGCATAATAAATGCTTGTTGTTTGATTGGGTATGGAGTTATGTATCTTGAATAGAACTACGTGGTAATAAGAAAAGAGCATGTTGAAAGTGAGAGGCTTCATAGGGTCAAAGATTTAGAACTGGAAGGGAACTTAGAGGTCTTTCAGTCTAACCCTCTCAGTTTTGCAGATGAGGTCCCAGAAAAGTTATGTATCTCACTGAGGATCACAGAGCTAGTAAATATCTGAGGCCAGTTTCTTTTCTTTTTTTTTTTCTTTTTTTTTTTTGCTTTTTGGAGGGGGGAAGGTAGGGCAACTGGGGTTAAGTGACATGCCCAAAGTCACATGGCTAGTCTTGTGTTAAGTGTCTGAGGCTGGATTTGAACTCAGGTCCTCCTGACTCCAGGGCTGGTGCTCTATTCACTGCGCCACCTAGCCACCCCTGAGGCCTGTTTCAAACCCTGGTCTTCCTGACTCTGAGTCCAGCATTCTGCCTGCCCTGCCATGCTGCCTCTCAGAGGAGAACAGCTGAAAGTAGGAAGGGCAGTACATTTAGAGTATTTTCAGACTTTGGTCCCGAGTCTTTCCCACCTTGTATCATCATTCAGCGTTTTGGGAGTGTTCGTGGGCATCTATGGTGGTTGAGGGGTTGAGGCTCATGCTGCTTCAGAACCCAGGTACACATCAAGACAAAATTGTAAGAGCAAGTAATGATGGGAGAGTACGGGATGCTGGACCCAAGTGCTAGAAAGAGCTAGTTTAACCCTTCTATTTTATAGATGAGGAACTGAGGCCCAGGGGAGTTAAATGGCTTGGCTAAGACTGCACAGAAAGAAAGCAGCAGAGATGGACTTATTTGTACTTACACCCACTTTGTTTACTCATAGTGAGCTCCAGCCTAGAGCTCCCTATCTGAAAGGTAGAAACTCAGTTTGCATTTGATTTCCTGTCCCCAGAAAAGGACGTCTAGCAGTGGGCAATGGGCATGTAACATTCTTGTTGTTGAAAGGGCTCAACTGGAAGTCTGTGAATTTGGTTTAAAAACTTTTTTATAACCATTTCAACAAAATTGGTTTCCTTTGCAATGTTCTTCATTTTATTTATTAATCTATTTATTTTTTGCCTTTGGGAGGGCAATTGGGGTTAAGTGACTTGCCCAAGGTCACACGGCTAATTTTTGTGTTAAGTGTCTGAGGCCGGATTTGAACTCAGGTCCTCCTGACTCCAAGGCCAGTGTTCTATTCACTGCGCCACCTAGCCGCCCCTATTCATTTTATTTTGCTCACTTAAAATATTATTCTGAGGAAGGGTACATAGGCTTCACTAGACTGACAAAGGGGTCCATGACACAAACAATTCAGGACCCCTAGTCCACTGGGGATGCAGTAGTACGATTTAAGAATGGTTCACTGAGCCAGGGATCTTGGAATCATCAATCACTTTCATGAAGGTTACTCTCCCTTCTGGTTTATCTCTCATTCATTTTCCCTATGCTGTTGGCTGGTACTTGTCAGGAAATCTCAGACAAGGATGCTGTCCTGCCTGCATTTGGGGGGCTTGTGGATTCTCAGCTCCTGAACAGAGTCAAGGGAGACAGTGGTGGGGTTGACCAGATGACCCTGACACCTTAGCATTTGAGCCTACTCTGCCCTGGTCCTGATGATATAATTACCGTTCCCTCCCATTCAGGTTATACCTGAGGGCAGGAGCTCAGCCTTCACCACGCTGATTTCTACCTTCTTCCGGCTTAGGCTCACCAGTTTGTCCCCAGCATAGATAAGAGCTGGGACCAGGAAAAATATATGGAAGCGGGGCAGCTGGATGAGGGCAAAGCTGCCATGAATAATGAGCTGAAAAGACACAATTAGTTAGTACAGCATACACCTAGGCATACCCCTCCCCATTCACCACTGAGGTCAAGATGAGAGACAGTCAGAACCAAACCCCTGTTTCCCCTGTACCTGAGTCTCAGACACCCACTTCAAATATTGGGTACATGCCCTACTTCTTAGAAAGTCTGAATAAATCACATCTAGTGATTAAGGCGTGCTGAGGTCAAAAGCTAGCAGAGAATGTATAACCATGTTAACAGAGAGGTTGTAGGAGAAATCCCTGACTTCCTAAGCCAACTGAGATGAATGAGATCATTTTTAATGACTACAATGAAGGAAATTCCATAACTTCCTCTTCTTTTTAGAAAACTGAGAACGACTCTTCACCATTTCCCACAAAGCAACTTGTGATCTTTGTAATGGAAGGAACTTGAGAAGCCATTTAGCTTAGCCTTCTTCCCTCCTCCTCTATTAAAGGAATCCCTTCTACAATCTTCTTATTAACATGGTCATACAGCTTCTTGTATTGACTGCTTGAGCATCCATCAAGTGGAACTGATATTGTCTTCTTGAGATTCTGTCTAATTCCCGTTGCCTTTCATCATCAAGCTTTTCAAGATAATCATCTCTACCACAAGCCTCTATTTTCCCATCTCCAGTCATCCTGATGTGTATCTGGTCACTGGACCCAGATGGCTCCAGAGGAGAAAGTGAGGCTGGTGACTTTGCACAGCCCTCCCTCACTTAAATCCAATTCACTTGCAAGTCATGGCATCACGTCCATGATGTCATGGTCCTCTTAAAGAACCAAGGACAGACAACAATTTCCCCATCACTCCTTTCTCTCTTAAACATCTTGTGGTATAGCTTCTGTCCCTGAGCATTCTATTGGAACTGGTCTCTCAAAGGCCATCAATGACCTTCTCTGATTACCAAATCCAATGACATTCCCCTCCCCAATCTTATTGACCTTCATCTTTCTGTAGCACTGGTCCCTATTCATCATTACCTCTCTATCTAAAATTGTACCAGGTGCTCTATTGAATATGCACTCAATGCATACTTGTTAAATTGAATTGAAGGACCCTCTTCTTATGCCACTTTTCATCCTTCCTTTCTTCAGAATTATTCCCAGATCTCTTAACCTTTCCTCACAGAACTAATTTAAAACCTCTCCAAAGCTCTGTGAACTCTCTCCATTTTCCCCATATACTTCTTTCATAAAGCAATTGACCAATACTGGATACAATGACAGACTGACTTTATACTCCCATTTATGCACCCAATCTCATATTGACTTTTTTTTTAACCACAGGGATATATTGGAGATTCATCATCAACTTGAGGTTTCACAATAACACCCAGCTCATTTAATGCCCTATTAACTCTTAGTCTTCCCTGTTTCTTGACAGTGAGGTTTTCTGGTCCACCCCAATTCCCCAAGTCTCTTCTTCTGTACCTAAATCCTTTAATTGTCACTTTGACATTGCTACTGAATACCCAAGAGATTCCTAAATGCAGCAGCTTTATCTGAGCTTATGGGAGACCCTCTCTTAGTTATCCTGCAGTGAGAAATAGAAGGGATTAGCAGGAAGATTTCGGAGCAATTGAGCCTAGAGTTGTCTAGCAGAGTGTCCTGGACCTTCCTTGGCCTCCTGCCTCCCCGGACCAAGAAAAAAGATGACTTTCACCATCAAGGAGCCCCATAGCCCAGCAGAAGATCAGAAAAGAAGGATCTTGATTCCCAAGGAGTTAGCTTTTTCACCCTGAGATACTGGGTCAGGCAGTACCCAATATCTCACATTCTTTTGGGTGTTCTGTACATGTCACAGCTACTGATCTAGTCTAAGGAACTTGGAAAATCACTTCCTACTCCTTGCAAACACATAGCTAGAAAGAGGCCAGGGTTCTATCCATTGCTGAGAAGGAAGGGATAAAGGTATTAGATACAATTTCTTTGGAAGAGAAGATTATGGAACCAGGATATTTACAAAAAACCAAGGTCACTGATTCTGAAAAGGAGCAGCCTAAGAAGGGACTGACTAATAGTATTCTGTGACAGGCTAATAGGGAAGAGTAAGTCTCATTAACACTGAGGGTAAGATGGTGGGGCCTAGGGTTTGGATTAAACTACATCAAGAAGAAAGCAGAGAAAACGGAGAGCTTCTTTTTCAAGTTGGGGGAAACTGAGACCTACTTTACAGAGTCAGCATGTCATAGATGAACTCAGAGACCATCAATTCCAACCCACATTTGAGCATGAATCTCTTCTATAAAGCATTCCTGCGAGGTGGTCATGCAGCCTTCTTGGAGACCTCTACTGAGAGGGAACCATTGAAGAAGCCCTTTCCACTCTTGGATTCCTTTAATTAACGGGGAACATTTCCATACATCAAGCCTGAAACTGCCTCTTTGTTATTTCTACTTAATGATTATGGTTCTGCCCTCTTGGGCCAAGAAAAGTAACTCTCATTCTTCTGTAAGACAGACTGAAGTTAATTCTCCTTTCCTTCCCCAAGTCCCCTTTTCTCTAAGCTAAGTTTTTTAACTTTAGCTCCAAGCTAACTTCTCCCCAGTTCTTTCCACTGATCCTCAGATGGAGTATTCTTGAGGTCTTTCTCCATTTTGATGCTTTCTTGACTTGGCAATGTCCTTCCTAAAGTGTGGTTCCCAGAACCAAACATAATACTTCATATGTGGTCTGACTGAAGCAGAATACAACAGGACCTTTTATTCCATATTCATGGAAACTATGCCTAATGTAACTTTGATTTCATAGTTGGAAGTAAGACAACCCTAAGAGAGTCTGGAGTCTAGTCTGATGCTAATAACCAGGCTTTGGGGAGGGGGGGAAGAGTTACAAGGGCCTAAAAATTTAATCTAGTTTCTAATTGAGAGCTATACTGCAGAGGGCCACTTTTATAATAAGAGCAGAATAGAGGGACTCAGATCCAAGACCAAAAACATTGGGGAAACAATGAAAATCAGTTCAGAAACTAAATAGCTAACCAACCTGACTCCTCTCCTCTTTAAGAAAAGAATGGGGGAGGAGGGAATAAGAAAGGGAAAAAATGAAGAGGAGGGGAAAATAAGGGGGAAGAATAAGAATAGAAGACAGGAGAAGGAAGAAGAGGAGAAGTGAATGGAGGAAAAAGGGAAAAGATAAATGAAAGTTGGAGGGGAGGAGAGGAAAATAAAATGCAGAGGAGGAAAATGGAAGACAAGAGACAGGATGAGGGGAGACTGGAAGAAAGAAAAGGCAAATAGGAAAAAGGAGAAAGGAGGGGAGGATGAGAGACAAAGAAGAGAAGAGAATGGATGAGAACAGAAGGGAATAGAGGGAAAGGAAGGAGAGGAGAATATAGGGCAGGAATGATAATAGAGAAGAGAATGGAAAGGAGGAGAATGAAGGAAAGAAAAGGAAAATGGAGGGGAGGAGAGGGGAATGGAAGATAAAGAGAAGAATAGATGAGAAGGGAAGTATGGGGACAGGGTTTCTGGGAAGGAGGGGTGAAGCGACAGGTTGAGGAGGACCAGAGAAGATGGGAGGAGTCAGAAGATGTTTCCATTGGCAATCTGTGCAATGGAATTCTGAGCAAGCTCATCAACTTTGACAAGTTCATAATACTTAAATGGGTGGGGTTACTAACACCCTGAAAGTCAGAAATGGAAACAACAATGTGACCTTGGCACATTTTTTTTAAATGTTGGTCCAAAACAGGTGGTTGCTCCAACAAGGAACATATGCAAAGTAGTCCATACGGGGAGCCAAAACCAATCACCTGAGATGAAGAAAGACTGACGTGGGGAAGAAGATTACTTGTGGTTATCACAGGACCCCAACCTCAACATGGGCATAAAGTATAATGCTGTTACGGAAACTTGTAGTTGGTCAGAAGAGTCTTTCTTTTTGCAATCAGACAACTAAACAGTCAAGTTTTGTTTTAAAAGGAAAGTGGAAAAACTGAGAAATAATGTGGCATAATAAATAAGGAGCAGGCCTATGAGTATGGATGACCTATATTCAGATCCTACCCCTGACACATGCAAGCTGGATGAACCTGGATAAATTACAGGTCTGCCATATGTACAAAAATAATTATAGCAACTGTTTTCATAGTGGCAAAGAACGGGAAACTAAGGGGAAGCCCATCTGTTGGGAAATGGCTAAAAAAAAATATGGTTATATGAATGCAAAAGAATACTTTTCTGCTATAAGAAATGAAGAAAGGAATGAATTGAGAGAGATCTGAGACTCATAAGAAGTGAAGTGAGCAGAGCCATGAGAACGATTTACAAAATAGCAACATTGTAAAGATAAAGTTTGAAAGCCTTAAGAATTCTTTTCTTTTTTTTGCTGGGCAATTGGGATTAAGTGACTTGCCCAAGGTCACACAGCTAGTTTTTGTGTTAAGTGTCTGAGGCTGGATTTGAACTCAGGGCCTCCTGACTCCAGGGCCAGCGCTCTATTCACTGCACAACCTAGCCACCCCAGCCTTAAGAATTCTACTCATTGCAGTGAGCAGCTGCAATTTCAGAAGATCAATGAGAAAGTATGTTGCACATCTTCTGATAGATAGGTAATGAATGGGTGTAGAATGAGACAAATATTTTTGGAACTGGACAGCATGAGAATTTATTTTGCTTGACTACACATACTGTTATAAGGATTTGGTTTTTCTTTTAGCTTGGGAAGGGAGTGGGGGGAAGAGAAAATAAATATTTGCCAACTAAAAATAAAATAAAATTTAAAATGCATAAATTTAGGTCTGGACAAAAACAAAGGGAGAAATTAGAGAACACTGAAGTGATCAATGAATTGCTGCTCCCTTCATTACTCCCTAGGGTTCCTGCCCAACTCCCACCAACAGTGAAGACCCTTACCAGGATATACAGCAAAATGTAGAGATGGTGGGTCAGCCAGAAACCTCGGAAGCTGCGCCGGCGGAAGTGGTGAGAAGCAAAGACATACATGATGGCCAGGACCATGAGCAGAATGACTCCTGTTAGGCCTAAAAGAGAAGGGATAAGGGGAAAGGAGCAGAGAACATGAAGGGGAGCAGGTGAAAAAGCATAAACAGGGACCCCTTTCCCCACTCCATGCCCTGGGGCAACAGTAGCAGCCCAGCCCCTCTCTCCCAATGTTCCACTTTCTTCCTCATCTTCAGCAGAGCTCAAAGACCTACTGTCATCAACACCAGCACTTCTGACTTTGTTGCCATGTCAACATCACTCTTCCTATCACTGTTAATCCTTCTTATTGTCACAGCCACCCATGTCACCACCGCTATCACTGTCCCTAGTTGATGGTCACCATCCTTGTTACACTGTCCTCAATCTGTCACCCTACCTTCCAAGTACCAGACACACCTGAACACTTTCCAGTGTGAAAGACCCATCTTCTTATTTGGGGTGACTTGAATCTGGGCTCTGGATCTTGGGTGCCAGCATGTGAGGACTCAGAGTCCAGAGCCCAGATCCTATAAACCCCAAGTCAAAGACCTATACAAATGTATATACAATGTAATAAAGTAGCTGAAGAATTGACTGTTGAGACAAGAAGACCTGAGTTCAAGACTGGCCTCAGATACAATCTGGCCATGAGACACTGGGCAAGTAAGACTGTGAGATTCTTTGTGTCTCTAGTAACTCTCCTAAGATGATAAGTTGAAGAAAGTCTATATTCATTGGTAAAGGGAGTTTCCTTACTGGGAACTCACTATACAAAAGCAATCACAGGTCTGGTCCAGAAAAAGTAAGGTAACATGATTAGCTCCACTTCTCCCTGCACTTCAATTACTTCAGGCTCTTCTGGTGACAACTCATGCAAAACTTAACAGAGATGGAAAAGGTTCAGGGAGAAGTGCTTTAAATGACTAAGGAGGGGGCGGCTAGGTGGTGCAATGGCTGGCACTGGCCCTAAGAGTCAGAAGGACCTGAGTTCAAATCTGGCCTCAGACATTTAACACAAAAACTAGCCATGTGACCTTGGACAAGTCACTTAACCCCAATTGCCCTCCAAAAGCAAAAATAAATAAATAAATAAATGACTAAGGAACTAGAGGTAAGGGAGGTCAGACTAAAGAGAGAATGAGTCCTTATGTTGGAAAGTCAAAGTCAGAGAAGGTTTAAAGCCTATAAAATCATGATAACTTGGAAAAAGGGTATGCAGATTTATCCTATAAATCCTGGACCACTGAGATAAGGATGTAGAATGGAAGTTCCCTGTGGGCAGAGACTGCTTTGTTTTTCATCTTTGTCTCTCAAATATACAGTGCTGGCACTTTGTTCTAGAACTATGACTTCAATATAAGGATCTCACTGGGAAAGAGCCTTCCTCAACCAACGCAGATCAGCAACTATTTAGCAATTTATCATCTTAAAGAGTTGCCTGAGGGCACTGAGAACTTAAAGTGATTTGCCCAGTCTATCCCAGTCAATGTGATCATAGTGTCAATGGCAGGAATCCAGGTATTTCCTATTCCAAGTCTGGTATTATGCCATATGACTTCAGCTTGCACACAGTAGATGCTCATAAATACTTGTTGAATTAAATTAGGAAGCACCCACTAGAGATTGAGGAAAATAGTTTTAGAACAAAAAAATGAATGAATGAATGAGAAAGCATTTCTTAAATGCTTACTAAGTGTCAGGGACTCTGCTAAGTGCTAAGGTTACAAAAAAAAAAAGGCAAAAAACAGTCTCTCATTTCAAGGAACTCACAGTCTAAAGGGGAGACAACATGCACTGGAACTCAAAGTACAGAACCTAGAGAATTCAGATCCTGGAACCTGGAACCCAGTATGCAGGGCCAAAATCAATCAATCAATCAATCTCTCTCTCTGTCTCTCTCTCTGTAGTCAGGGTTAAGTCACTTACCCAGTGTCACATAGTCAGTAAGCATCTAAGGCCTGATTTGAACTCAAGTCCTCTTGACTCCAAGGCTGACAGTATATCTACAGGTCCAGAATCTTGAACCTAGAACTAAGAATCTACAGTCTAGCCCAGTTCTAAGGCATTAGAGATAGTCATGTCAGGAAGGAAAAGTTCTCACCTGGGACTGTCTGGAAGAACCACCAATAGAATTTCTGGGGCAATTCAGATCTGTCAGGCAAGAAAGGGTTATTGGGGAGGCAAGAATTTACTAATTCTCCCAACCTCCAGTCTTCAATGTTCCCCATCCCCCTCCCCTGGCTCTTCTCCAGCCCTCAGCAGCACATGGGAGCAGAAAGGATTTAGCAGCACTAACTCAGGCTGCTTTTCAATTTCATCCTTGCCTCCAAACCAAAAGCCTTCCCAAGCCTTTCTATACCCTAAAGGCTTAATAGACACCTTGGTTTACCCCCTTTTATGCCCAAAGAAGGAACCTGGACTCACCCATCATCCTGGAAGAACCGAGGGAAGAGACAAGACAGGACACTGAGTGGGCTGATGGAGAACATGTAGACATTGACCACGTGGCCCATAGAATGCAGGACTGAGGAAGAAAGAAACAGCTAAGGAGAGAGCTGGGAGGGTCATGTAGCATCCAAACCAGTCCCTCCTCTAACCCAGTCCAAAGTAGAAGATGACTGGAGTAAGAATCTTGGGACCCCATCCTCTGGCTCCTGATTAAGGGAATCAAGGAGAGTCCTTCAATTTTATCTCTTCCACCTAGGGGTCACAGAAACTGAAATTCTACCATTAGAGATGCATTCCTTTGAATTCATAACACTCTCCTCCCCCTACCCCCACCCCCATTCCACAAGTATTTATTAAGTGTTGTTTACCAGACAATGCACTAGGCACTGGAGATACAAAGATGAAAATGAAAGCACTTTTGGCTTCAATTAATTGACTTTCGTGTTGTTTAGCTGTTTTCAGTCTTTTAAAATATATATGTATATATTTTATTCCCCCCCAATTACATATTAAAACAATTTTAGGGGCAGCTAGGTGGCCGAATAGAGTACCAGCCTGGAGTCAGGAGGACCTGAGTTCAAATCTGGCCTCGGACACTTAGCACAAACACAAAACTAGCTGTGTGACCTTGGGCAAGTCACTTAACCCCAATTGCCCTACCTTCCCCCCTCCAAAAAGCAAAAAATAAAACAATTTAAAAAGATTCTTTTTTAAGTTTTGAGTTCCCGATTCTATACGTTCCTCCCTTCCCTCTTCCTGAGATGTGGTAAGCAATCAGCTATCGGTTATATATGTCATAGCACTCTTTTAAAGCTCAAATCTACCTGTGAGGAGATAATACACTAAACCCATTTATACCAAGCTTAGTTCATATTATAACCAAGGCAGGGCTCTCCCTCTCCCCACTGGCCCTGGGCAAGCCGAGGGAGGGAGTGTGAGTGAGGGGAGGTGAAGGAACGAGAAAGGATAGAACCCGATTTCATTTTCTTCACAAACTTTGGTGAATTTCTATCCGTCATTAAAGGCTGCCTCCTCTGGGAGGGGGGTCCTCTGATCTCTTCCTCCCTACACCCCCTCCCACACTCCTCTTTATTCCCATCTCTCCAAGGCTTCTGTTCCAATATTTCCAAGATCAGCAATTTCCTTCACGTGGGAACTACCCCCACCGAGGTAAAGTATAACTCACTGGCCCCTTCAGGGAGAGAGTTCTCACGGAGCCTGAAAGGCTAAGAGATCTAGAGCCGAGAGGGCCCTCAGAGGCCCACTGGTGGCAACCCTTTCATTTTACAGAGGAAGAAATTGGGCCCAGAGAGAGGAAAGGATTTGCCCAAGTACTGGAACATTGGAGGCAGGATTTGAACTCTGATTCTCTGATTGTAGTCAGTGTTCTTCCCACTGTACTGCCCTCCCTCCTTAAAATTTATTCCCTTCCAGGGGCAGCTAGGTGGCACAGTGAATAGGGCAACCAGCCCTGGAGTCAGTCAGGAGGACTTGAGTTCAAACACTTAGTATTTACTAGCTGTGTAACCTTGGGCAAGTCACTTAACCCCAATTGTCCCGCCTTCTCCCCCCCCCCCAAAAAAAAGACCAAAAATTTATTCCCTTCCAGCCAAAATAGCAATGAATTTAGCTAGACTGGTCCTTGGATGACAGACACACAACTCATCACCATCTGGTATTTTTCCAGCTTGGTAGGAACAGTCTGAATTTGTATTTCACTGGCGTGGCCTTTGAGAATAGTAAATAACAATAACAGCAGGACTAATAACAAGAACAAATAATAGTAATAATAACCAGCATTTACATAGTGCTTACTATGAGCTAGTTGAGGCAGTGCCAGAGTGCCAGGCTTGGTGTTAGAAAGACTCATCTTCCTAAGTTCAAATCTGGCCTGAGATACTTCCTAGCTGTGTGACCCTGGGCAAGTCACTTAGCCCTATCTGCCTCAGTTTCCTCATCTGTAAAATGAGCTGGAGAAGGAAACAGCAAACACTCCAGCAGCTTTGCCAAGAAAATCCCAAATGGGGTCATGAAGAGTCAAACATAACTGAAATCACTGAATAACAAGTTACTATGTAAGCCATGGGGATCCGTATGTATAATTTAGTGGCCCTCGTTTTATATGAGTTTGACATCAATGCTCTGTGCCATGCTTTCTCCCTCCCCTGCAGTCACGCAGTAGGAATTTAATGAACTTTTTTTGAACTGTTGCCCTAAACTGACCAGGCTCGCCCTGACCCCTGACCACCCCTGGGGACTACCACATAGGATTCAGAGCAAGAAGAGATCTTAAATCTTGCTGTCCAAGTCCCCCATTTTCCAGATGAGGAAAATGAGGCCCAGAGAGATGAAGTAATTTGGCCAAGGTCACATAGGTAGCAAGTGGCAGAGCTAGGATTTAAACCCACATCTTCTAACACCAAACCCAGGTCTCATTCTACCACTATGCCATATATGAAGTCAAGTCACAAATAAAGTATTTCCTAAGTACCTACTACTTGTCAGACATTGTGCTAAAGCAAACAAGATTAAATGGATAGAAAAACTTGTGCCCAGTACAGGTGGGAAACAAAGAATGACAAACAGGAAAAAAGCAAAGGGTAGAGAGTAGTGAGGATATCCTTGGCTCTGAAGTCAAAGAAGTGGGTTTGAATCCTGACTTTGCCACTTACAACCTGTATGACCCTAGACAAGTCATTTCCCCTCAGTAGGCCTCAGTTTCCTCATCTGTAAAATGAGAGGATCGGATTAGATGTCCTCTTGGGTCCCTTCCAACAATGCCTATGATCTTATGAGAGAGAAGAGCGAAGAGTAAAGGCAGAGGAAGGTGGAGGATATCTGTGTGTGTGTGTGGGGGGGGAGTCAGGTTCCTCTGAGCCAGAATGGAGGAGGTGGGGCCTCCCTTTCCAGGGCTGTCACTCATAGCAGACCGACTCCTCCCTCAGTCTCTCCCTTTGTCAGGTAGTGTGGGAGGATGACTTTCAGGAAGTGAGATGGGTAGGGAGGGGAGGAGAAGTAGGAGGCGGGGTTCCTACTCAGAGGTCCTGGGGCCTCCCGACCTACCGGTGAGCACAATGGCTGTGGCAGCAATGATACGGTGAAAGTCCACTGCCGCGTCAAAGGGCACATAGCGGTTAAGGAAGGTCTCTCGAAGGAAGGTGATGAGGTTGCGGCACATGGTGAGCAGGATATAGGAGAACATGAAGGAGATGCTGGCTGCCGTGCCTCGGGACAAGATGATGCCCACCCGGGTGATGTCTGTGATGCTCATGTGGTGCGCCGCAAAGGCATAGACTAAGGAGAGAAGAGTCAGCGGTAGGCAGGTTTGTCGGAGCCAAATTGTTGCAAGAAAAGCTTCCATTTGACCTGTTTCCCCCCCAGGTTCAATCACTCACAGCAAACCCTACCTCCTTTGAGAGTCATTCAGACAAGAGTCCATGCCCATGACTGTCAGAGGACAGGGTCTCCAAGTCAAAGCTACAACGAATGCGGGGGAGGCAGGGCCTTGTCCCAGGGTAGCATCATGGGATGATGCGGAGGCTTAACTTGCCTCCCAGAGCATGGCACAATGAGTTGCCCTCCTCAGAGTCCCCTCATCATGCTGTCCTGCCCCAGTGGTCCACCACCCTCAGCAACCCCATAGAGGCAAAGGCCAGACTCAGCCTGGGATGAATCATTCCATCTCCCTGTGTACCCCAGGTAGGATTATCCTCTAAATCCCACCACGCTAGGCGGAGTTATGGTTAGTCCTGGCTATCCACAGAAGACTTCACCCCCAAGAGCTGTCACTCACAGTAAGCCCTCTCCAAAAACAGCCCGCCAGCGATGAAGTAGAAAACAGCGGCACAGGCAATATGCCTGCGGTAGTTCTCAATGAATCGCTTAAACTGCTGGACAGTCTGATGCCAACGATTTTTCTGCAGCTTCTCTCGATGTGCTTCTGTGAAGGGCCGGGGCTGGAACGATGTCAACCTGCACAACAGGGAGACCTAGCCCTTGACTCCCAGGTACCCTCAATCCATCTGGAGTACCTCAAAATGAGTCCCGGGGAGCATCCCAGTGCTGGTGGGTGCCAAGGAAGGGGCAGGAGAGCGAAAGCAGAAACAGTTCTCATGTAAATGCACCAGAAGGGGACACAAAGATGTACATCGTTAAGTACTGGTGAACATCATAAAAATGTGGGGGGTTTTGGTCCTGGGGAAAAAATATAAAGAGGATGGGTACTTGTAAAAGGTCAGTCCCCCAGATGGACATTAGAACATAGATTTAGGGCTAGAAGGGGCTTTAGAAACCATCAAGTCCAACCTATTCATTTTGCAGGTAAGGAAACTGAGAGACAGAGAGGTTAAGTGACTTGCCTAGAGTCACACAGCTAGTAAGTAGCTGAGGCAGGATTTAAACCTGCATCTCCTGACTGCAAGTTCAGTGCCCCATCCATTATATTATGCTGCCTCTTATGTCACTTATTTCAGCCTGTTGCTCAGTCCCACAGATACTCCCCCTGCCCAACCCCCCAACACTGCCCACTCATACTCATATCAATCCTTTCTTCTCTTCCTCATTCCTGCCCCAGCCTTTACTAGGACTCTGTTCTTACTCACTCTCTCATCATCTGCACCCACCTCCATCCAGCTAGGGAAAAGGAATGGGACATACTTTTTGCCAAACCTCTTTCGGACCTCCTGGGGTGGGTCTATAGATGCTGGGCACTTGAATTTCTGCATCGTCGTCTCATCAGCTAGTTCACTAAGAAGACATTTGAAGACTTGAACAAAGAACAGAGAGTAGGAGGAGACCAGAGCAAGTAATGGTCCAAATTCCAAGGGACCCTTCCTAACTGTTCAGGATTATAAACTCTGGGTAAAAGGACAGGGGACAGGAGAGTGGGGCAGGGGCAGGGGGGTCAGAAACAAAGCCACCAGGGCCCTCTCAGCTGCTTCTACGACTGAGTCCCAGAGCCATAACTAGCAGGATTACCAGAGCTCTACCCCATTCAGGGGACTTTTCTTTTTCCTGGGGTTGTGTGGCAGCTTCCTTCTCATAGTGACCACAATATCCATACCTCATGAACCTAAGTCGGCCCACCAACTCTCAGGGTTCCATTATTGTGGTATCCCTCTCTCAGGGCCAAGCCTCCTCCTAATCTCCTCTCCTGTGCGTTTTACCCAGGGTCATCCTCTATCCTCTACATTTTCACCTCGTCCTTCCCTCCTCTCCTCTCTCCCATGTGAATTTGCTCCCCACACTAGAATTCTTAGTTACTGTTTTGTTGACCTCAGACCTAACAGCACTAGGGAAAGGGCTACACTCAGCTAGTGGGAATAGAAATTTCCCATAAGTAAAGCCATAATATTATCATTAAATTAGATCTTGGGGAATCCTAGCCCCTCCCTTCTGGGAAAAGAGTCATTCAATGCTCCAGCCCCTCCCTTCCCCCTCACCCCCCACCCCCCCACCCCACCAAAAGACTACATTTATCATCCCTGGGTTGGGCTCACCATATTTTATCCTGGCTAATAAAGGAGACTCTCCGGCATAGCTGTTTAATGACTTCAGGAACTTCCACACCTATAAATCCAGAAAAGGGCTAGTGAGCAGGACACACCTGACCTTCAGACTGGGAAGCCAGAGAGAGAATTGATGCAGGCCCTTTTCTTTTTCCCCCTCCTCCCCACTGCACCAGGCCCTCTTCTTCTAGATACAATGGGTTCCACCTGGCCCTCTGAGGGAGCATGGATTCACTTGCCTCCAACCCCTAGCTAAGTTCCACATGAACCCGTCATTCAAACAGCTTCCTCCAACGAGAGTCTTATATTATTCTTTGTCCTTCATTCTCGATGAGGACCAATGACATCAGGAAGGTGATGTCTTGATTTTCCCGTACATGGATTTAAGTGCAAAGTCACCAACCTCACTCTCATCTCCAGAGCCATCTGGGGGCCAGCAGCAAGACACAGATCAGGGCAACTGGAGATGGCCCCAGATACAGTCGGAGAACCTTGGCCTTTTTTTGGGTAGTCTTAAATTGATTAACTGACTGGAAGACTACTATTTGGTGGGCACCTGAGGATTAATGAGTCATCTAAAGAGAGTATGGGAAAGGGGTGGAGCTGGCAAAGTCAAAACATGTCTGTAATGGCTGCTTAGCCAATAAGCTGAAAATTGGAAACATTCAACAATTTGGAATTTAGTGAAAGAGTCTTATTGGATCACCAGTTTTAAAACAGAAAGAGAAAGCTATCCAGTTTGTGATGCCATCCTAGCCACAGATAATGGCTCAACTACTTCTGAGAAAACTAGACCAAGAATATTAGTTAGAACCCTAAAGCAGTCATGTTCAAAGGAAGCCAGGTTTAGTTGCTGTATCGGCCATGTATGAAGAGATGGTCTGAGATGCTATTTAAACAGGAGGTAGAAGAGTATGGCTTCACCTGAAGAAACAAATAGCCTTCATAATAAGCTAGGGAGTCTGCTTTATTCCCACTGAGACAGAGAAAAACAAGTTAGGGCTGAGAACCAGCCTTCTGGGGTCAGTAGTCAAGGGTATCTCTGGGATAAGGATCCAAGTGTATCTGCAAACACAGGAGAATCTGTAGGGCTACAGAGGGAAAGGCCATTCTCAGCCAAGGGTCCTCAGATAGGAATCAGCAATAGAATAACAGCTCACATTTATACTGGGTGTCAAAAGAATCTTAGTACAGGTTTAAGCTTTCATAGCTTAAGATACCCTGTATGGTGTGTTAAGTTTTACAAACCACTCTCCTCACAATCCTATGAGGAAGGCAGGTGATGCACGTATTTGTATCATTCCCATTTTACAGACGAGGAAACTAAGACATAAAGAGACAAGCAGACTTGTCTAGGGTTTCAACAGCAATATTCAAACCCAGTTCTCCTGACTCTGTTCATGTCTCTAGACTACAGAAGTAATATTTTCCTTTTAAATTGGGTGAGTTGACCTGTCACTAATTAAAGTATATTACAATGCTTTTATAGTTATTTTACTATATTTTTTCCTTACTATCCTAATAAAGTTTCCTTGGGGGGAAAAAGTTTAATTGAAGCCCTGAAGAACTAGGGGGAGCCAAGTAGCTCTCTTTTTAAAAAATTAATTAATTTTTTGCCAATTACATGTAAAAACAATTTTAACATTTGTTTATAAAACTTTGAGTTCTAAATTCTCTCCCTGAGACAAGTAGCTTTTAAAGTCAGCAACAGTAACATCCTGAAGGAAGGGCTCTTAACCTGGGGTTCATAGACTCCTAAGGGAGCCATGAACAGAATTCAGGGGGGTCTGTGAACCTGGACAGGAAAAACATGACATCTTTACTTTCACTAAGTTCTAGTTGAAACTTAGCATTGCCTTCAATCATTAATGTAGGCAATAAATATTATTCTGAGAAAGATTCCATAGTTTTCACCAGATTGCCAAAAAGAATCACAGCACACACACACAAAAACTTAAGAACCCCTGACCTAAATGGATCTTGAAGAGCTAAGTCTATTTCCCATGGTTCAGCAGTAAAAGCGTTTTTCCTTTTTTCTGAAATATTCTCTTCTCAGGTATGTTTACATTTTAAAAGTGGACACAATTGGAAGAGACATGGAATGAATCTTTAATGGGAGATAAGACAACATGGTAGGCAGACAGAGGACATCCTATAAATCCCATTGGATAGACAATCATCTATTCACCTTACATGTAAGGTCAACTCCACATTCCTGTCCTGTGTCCTATACTTTCCCTCCTAAGAGCTCAACCCAGGCTTGAATAGGTTCTTTGTGAAATTCTAGATTTTATTCTCAGATTTTAAAACAAGCAAAATAATCTTTCTGATATAGAATCTGATCATGTCACTCCTTTGCTCAAATATCTTCAATGGCTCCCTATTGGCCTACAGAGAAAGTTCAAACTCTTCAACCTGGAATTCAATGCTTTCCAGAACCTGATGCCACTTTGTGTTTCTATCTACTCCTTTCTATGCACTCTAGACCCAAATGGCTCCAGAGAAGAGAGTGAGGCTGGTGACTCTGCACAACCCTCCCTCACAATACTCCAGTCAAACTGAATTATTCAGTCCCTCTAAACACACCCATTTTTGCCATTACTCTGTTATCTTTGCTCGAGATGCTTCAAACAACTTCTTTCCCTCTCTTCTTTATCTAGTGAATTTCTATCCTTTTGAAACACATTTTAATGTTACTTTTTCCATTAAGACTTCCCTTAATAATGACTTTCTCATCTCTCCAATGGACTTATGTTTCTGTATGATTGTTAAGACTGTAAGCTTCATGAAAGCAGGAACCATACTTTAGCTAAACTTGGTATCTCAGCATTAAGCATAATGTTCTGTAACACAGTTTATGATTCTTAATGCTTATCATATCATATTATATAATTACAAACCCACAAGCCTGAAAATAAAAACCTAAGCTAAGCTTAAAATACTAATAATGAAGATTTCTCTGATAAAAATGAAAACTCTCCTTTTCCCTTCTTTCCCATACCTGGCTCTCCCCTCAATCCCAGAAGTTGGTACCTACTGTAGCAGACTCCTATGAGTCTGGGCCAATGACACCTAGGTCCAATGCCTCCCCTTTGACCTCCAATAATTCATTCCTAAGCATCCTTCAACCTGCTGCCTCACTCTTCGTCTTCTAGGATGGAAGTCAAAATTGCAATATTGAAAATTCTCCAACAGCCAGAGACCCCATACTGCCAGATTAGGATTTAGGGCAATAAGAGACTTCTGGGATCATCTCGTCCAGCTTCCTCATTTTGCCAGTTGTCCTGATCTATATCTAGCCACTGAACCCAGATGGCTCCAGAGGAGAAAGTGAGGCTGGTGACTTTGCACAGCCCTCCTCACTTAAATCCAATTCACTTGCATGTTATAGCATTACTTCCCTGAGGTCAGGGTCCTCTTTGAGAATGAAGGACAAAAAACAACCAAAGAAACTGAGGGCTAGGGTTACACAGCTAATGAATGACAGCTCCAGCATTCAAACTCAGGTCTTTTGACTGCAAGTTCAAGACTCTTTCTTGCCACTGAACCGGGTTCCCCACATAGCTCTGTTTTCACTCCACCCAATTGTCCATATCTTTGACCCTCCCTCCCCTTTATTCCACCAGAACTGTAGTTCAGATTGTCTAAACACTTATAATCCTGGGAGAGGCTGGGTTTGGCCTCAATATGTTTCTAGTGGGATTCTGAGCCCACAAGCCACCAAAATGTGGCTGGGTCCAAACCAGCCCACAGATCCTCTCCCAGCCTGACACCACCCTGTCCAGAGTTCTGACCAGCCCCTGTCGCATCCCTTGTGTCATAATCAAGGAGGTCAACAGAAATGTGGTTTCCCATCACAGCCTCCACCCTTAGTACCCAGCCTAGAGGAGGTGATGGGGTGGGGGCAGAATTTGTCCTGAGCACTTAACAAGTTTCCTCTGGCTTGGGGGGTGTGGTTGCAGTGAGAGGAGACGCTGTCCCCCATGCTCCCCACCCTTGCCCCAAGCCAGTCAGTGGACTTTGGATACAGAGTTGGATGAAGCAGAATCCCATTTTCCAGTTTAGGTTAATCTTTTCCCTTTCAATTCTCTCTTCCCCAATCCCAGAAACCCACCTTTAATACAGAGCTGCGTGAAACGGAGTTCACTGTCATGGTCCCTTAACATGAAGTGGAAATCCTCCCAAGTCAACTCCTCCTTGTCCTGGAAGCCAGACTCTCGGAACATGGACTCTACCACCTCAGTCAGCTGGGCCTTGGATAGACAGTTGTTGGAAATCTCAATGAAGGACCTGAACCCAGAACCAGAAATGGAGAATCAGGGCTAGGATAGTCAGACCCTGGTAAGGAACAGGCAAAACTCAGGAATCCTGAACACCAACTGTCTTCTCCCAAAGTCCCTGGGCCCTGACTGAGTGCCAATATTTGCCTAAGACAACACAGATCCAGCACAATGACCTAACCTCCTCCGCTTTCAGTCTGCCAGAAAAAAATTGTACTGCTGACCCAGTCATCAAATGTTGTTGTTCAGTATTTCAGTCCCGTCAGACGCTTAGTGACCTCATCTCGGGTTTTCTTGGCAAAGATACTGGAGTGGTTTGCCATTTCTTTCTCCAGCTCATTTTACAGATAAGGAAATTAAGGCAAACAGGGTTAGGTGATTTGCCCAGGGTCACACAGTAAGTATCTGAGGCTGGATTTGAACTCATGTCCTCCTGACTCTAGAGCCAGCACACAATCTACTGTGCCACCTTGATAATGCCCTCCCCCACTCACAGAGCCAGGATGTACCCCAACCCCTACTCCTTCCTTTTCTCTCCCTCCCTTTTCCCTTTCTCACTCCCCCCTCCCTTATCTCTGCCCTTTCCCTCCCTCTTGGCAGCTGTCACTGTGCTGACCTAAGCATCCTGATGAACTCCTCCTTGGAAATGAGCCCGTTACCATCAAAGTCGTACATCCGGAACATGAGACGGGACTTCTCCTCAGAGGAGCCTGGGTGGAGGGAGATCCCCATGGTCCCAATCTTTTCCCAGAGGAAAACCCCATGCTCCCCCAACCTAGATAACATTCTGAAGGAAATCCAGCTTTAGAAAGATCTCAGGGCAGACAAAGAGATCACACCCAGGTCAAGAAACTGGGTTCTTGGTACCTCATTGTTACTTCGAATAGTAACAGTAGCACCTACATCTATAGTCTTAAAGTTTAGTGTTTCCTTGACAATACTTCTTGGGTAAAGGTAAAGCTGTGACTATTTTAATTGACTTGTCACATAGAAAGTAATTATCAAAGCTAGGATTTTTTTTCTTTTTGCTTTTTGGAGGGGGGAAGGTAGGACAATTGGGGTTAAGTGACTTGCCTAAGGTCACAAGGCTAGTAAGTATTAAGTGTCTGAGCCTGGATTTGAACCAAAGCCAGGATTCTTGACTTACTCTAAGTCCAACTGATAGTTCCTGGCATCACATTTCAACTCCCAGGTTCATTAGTTCCCATCCTACCACTGCTGGAATCTCCTTGCAGGTACTTCCCGATGCTCCCACAATCCCATCTCCAACAGGGTACACATCTCCCACCATCACCCTTCACAGCTCACCTTGAAACTCAGGTTCCCTAGGCCATGCCCTCCCTAATGACCCTCCTCACTCTTCCCTTTACCAATCTAGCTTCCCTTGTGCATCCTTGCTCCTCTCCCACCTTTCATGAAGACAACCAGGATGTCCAAGAATTCCCGGAAGGATAAATAGCCATTGCCATCTTTGTCAGCCAGAGAGAACATGGACTCTACAAACATGGCTTGAGGCTTGAGGCCAAGGGACTCTGCAAATTCTGCCCTGCTCAGCTCACAGGCCAGGGCCTCTCGAACCTTCTGAGATGAGTCCAGGGGCAGGCTCCCTGCATCTGCCCGGTCAATGTCCAGCACCTAAAGTTGGATAATAGGAGAAAGAAAGTGGAAGGAAGTCAGTTAGGGAGTGTAGTTGGGTCTAACTCAGGTTAGAGTCTGAGCTGGGCTGGAAAAGAAATGGGCTTGGAGGTCAGGGGAATTCTAGTCATGGTATCTCTTCAGTAATCCAAGAGTGGGGGCCTTTAAGATAAGAATGGGAAATATTAAAAGTATGGAAAGAAGGGTAAATTCTCTTGGTGCTCAGTTGTGTCCAACTCTCCATGACTCCATTTGGGGTTTTCTTGGCAAAGGTATTGAAGTGGTTTGCTATTTCCTTCTTCAGTTCATTTTACAGATGAGGAAACTGAGACAGGCAGGGTTAAGTGACTTGCCCAAGGTTACACAGCTACTATGTGTCTGAGGCAGATTTGAACTCCTTTGTCTTCCTGACACAAGGCCCAACACTCTATCCATTGTACCACCTACCTGTCCTCTATTTACCTTTAATAGCTAACTCCTAGTCCCAAACTATCTTTCTAGCCTCACTGTATGTTACATACCCTGTGATCCAGCCCAACTGGCCTTCTCTCTGTTCCTCAGACACAACACTACACATCCCATCTTCCTGTCTTTTGCACAGGACATTCTCCATGCCTAGAATGCACCCTCTCATCACCTCCGCCTTAGAGAATCTCTCTGTTCTTTTCAGGATACATCTCAAATACCATCTTCTATATGAAATCTTTCCTGATCCTATCAACTGCTAATCTCTCTCCTTCCCTTCTAAGTATTTATTATCTATATATTTACTCTATATAATAACATTTCCACTTGTCTCCTCCCTTAGGATGTAAATTTCTTTAAAGTAGAGATTGCTTCATTTTTTTGTTTGTTTTTGTTTTTTTTTAGAGGAGGGAAGATAGGGCAATTGGGGCTAAGTGACTTGCCCAAGGTCACACCGCTAGTTTTGTGTTCAATGTCTGAGGCTGGATTTGAACTCAGGTTCTCCTGACTCCAGGGCTGGTGCTCTATTCACTGTGACATCTAGCCACCCCGATTGCTTCATTTTTTATATTGTATACCCATTGTCTAGCAAAGTTCCTGGCATACAGTAGGTACTTAATAAATGCTTATTGGTTGGTTGATTGAAATTCAGTCAACCTGTCCTTGAGCAAGTCACTTAAGATTCCTGGGCTGCTATTCCTTATATATAAAATGAAAGGGTTGGAACAGATGGCTTCCAAGGTCCCTTCTAGCTCTAAATCTTAGGATCAATTCAATTCAATAAACATTTATTGAGTGCCTACTATGTGCCAGGCACTGTGCTAAACATATAAAAGGAGGAAAAAGATAGTCCTTGCCCTCAAGGAGCTTACAATCTAATGGGGGAGATAACATGAAACCAAATATATACAAAACAAGCTACATACAAGATAAATAGGAAATGATTAAAAGAAGAGCCCTGGAATTAAGAGGAGTTAGGGAAGGCTTTCTGAAGAAGGTGAGATTCTAGTTATGACTTGATCCTTATATCTATTTCCCCAGAGTCAGTGAGGTTTATAAATTAGTAGACTGTAAAATCTAGAAGGGACATCATCGATGATAGAGATCTCAGAAACTCTCCATCGCAAGCTTCTCTTTTTATTTTTATTTATTTATATATTTATTTACTTATTAATTTATTATTTTTTTGCAGGTAGGAAGGCAGGGCAATTGGGGTTAAGTGACTTGCCCAAGGTCACACAGCTGGTAAATTTTAAGTGTCTGAGTTCATATTTGAACTCAGGTTCCCCTGATTCTATGGCCGGCTCTCTATTCACTGCGCCACCTAGCGGCACCACAAGCTTCTCTTTTTATGCTTTAGAAACTGAGGCTCAGAGAAAGAAAGTGACTCATTCTAGATCATGCCGCTCCTTGGCAGTAGAGCTGAGATCTGAGCCCACATCGCCTGACTCTTCATTCAGTTGTTGTTCAGTCATTTCAGTTTAACCTCTCTGTGACTCAGTTTCCTCATCTGTAAAATGAGAAAATGTGATCTACAAGACCTCTAAAGTCTCCTCCAGTCCTAAATCTATGGTCCTATGGATCCTACTTTATTGTGTGTTATTGTTCAGTAGTTTCAGTCACATCTAATTCTTCATGAACCCACTTGGGGTTTTCTGCGCAAAGATGCTGGAGTGGTTTGCCAGCTCCATCTCTAACTCATTTTACAGATGAGGAAAACTGAGGTATAAAGGGTTAAGTGACTTACCCAGGGTCACACAGCTAGTAAGTATCTAAGACCAGATTGGAACTCAGGAAGATAAGTCTTCCTGACTCTAAGTTTGACACTCCATCCACCGTACCACCTAGCTGTCTTGGACAAATCACTTTCTCTTTCTTGGCATCAGTTTCCTCATTTGCCAAATGAAGGGCTTGTCTGAGGTAAACTCTGAGATTTCTTTTAGCTCCAAATCTTATAATCTGATGGCAGTAACTCTGTCTGGGTATGAATTTTCAAATCCTTAAAATGAGAATAATATTTATCTTGTCTACCTCCAATGGGATTTGTAAGGCTCAAATGAGGGATGGACATGAAAGCATTTTTTTAAATTAAAAATTCTCTACAGATATTAGGGATTATTAGTCAATCCTTTACCTGGGACAAAAATGCCACCAGTTAAAAAAAAACCCAGCATCATCTGCTATCCTATTTGTAGGGAAGGGAGGAAAAAGGGCTCTTCAGGGTCTTTTATTACCCCTCTCTTTCCCCCACCAAGCAACAGGGGCACAGAAAAAAGGGCAAAGAACGCTTTATACCCTGAATCAGTCTGAGCTCCAGGGCAGGTGCAGAGATAGTGCCTGGGTCCTTAGGAATGGCTTAGCACAGTCTCTGCAGACTGAGAGGATCATGGCAGCCAAGAGCCAGACTCTAAGGTGATGAAGCCTATTGTCAGAGAAGAACCACTATGATTTTCCCATATGAAATGAGAAGATAGAGTGACAGGAACATCTAGAGTGTCAGATGAATTTCCTCTGAGATATAACCTATGCCTGTTTGGAAGCAACATTTCCCTCAAACCCACCTAGTAATTTGTTTTATATCATACTAATGTACTTAGAATCTAATAGTAAAGGGTGTCCCAAAAGTCTTAGTGCAGTTTAAAGAGACTAAAACTTTTGGGATACTCTATATACCTGTTAGCTTTCATAAATAGGAAAGTACTCTGAAAGTAAAGATGTATATATATATTGCTAGGTGATGCAGTATATAGAGCATTGGGCCTGAAGTCAGGAAGAACTGAGTTTAAATTTATCCTCAGACACTCACTAGCTGCATGATCCTGGAGAAGTCATTAAAAAAAATTTTTTTTTGCTTTTTTTTTTTGGAGGAGGGAGGGCAGGGCAATTGGGGTTAAGTGACTTGCCCAAGGTCACACAACTAGTGTCAAGTGTCTGAGGCTGTATTTGAACTCAGGCCCTCCTGACTCCTGGGCCAGTGCTCTATTCACTGTGCTACCTAGCCACCCCTACACCACCTAGCCGCCCCATGTACAAGTCATTTAACTTCTGTTTGTCTCAGTTTCCTCATCTGTAAAATGGGGGTAGTAACAGCAGCCATCTCAAAGGTCTGTTATGAGAATCAAATGACATCATCTTTGTAAAAATGTTTAGTAAGGTGCTTGGTACATAGTTGGAAGCATAAATAAATAATATGTACTTAATTATTACATAATGTACATAGTATGTACATAATAAGTACATAATTTGATAATATGTACTTATATACACACATGTATATATACACACATATATACTTATATATACACATATGTGTGTACTTATATATAATATACATGTCTGTTAGATATTATATACACAATTTATTATTATATACATAGTTATATTATGTATATTATTATATACGTAATTGTTATTGTTCAGTCATGTCCAAGTCTTCATGACTCCATTTGGGGCTTTTTTGGCAAAGATACTGGAGTGCTTTGCCATTTCCTTCCCTAGCTCATTTTACAGATGAGGACACTGAAGCAAACTGGGTTAAGTTTGTGCCCAGGGTCACACAGCTAGTGTCAAGTGTCTGAGGCCACATTTGAACTCAGGTCTTCCTGACTCCAGGTTTGGCACTCTGTCCACTGTGCCACCTAGCTGTCCTGTATACATGACAGTATTTTATTATGAAGATGATAAGATTTCATTAAGGTCATTGAAAAGTAGTGTAGTGGATCGAGGTGCCAGATTCAGAGTCAAGACCTATTTAAATCTCATCTCTGAAATGTGAGTGTCATTTATCTGAGTTTATTTACCTACAGAGTCATAGCTGGGTGAAGAGAGTTCCCCCAAACTAAGGGAATATTTGCATATGGTTATTGTTGCTACCAGACAATTCCCCAGTTAGTGGATCTAAAATTTGGCCCAAACCTACCTTTTCAACCTTATCTTCCATTATTAACCCAGATGAATACTTTGCTCCAGGCAAACTTCTGTTCATTCATCTCCAAACATGCCCAGCTCCACCCTACGTCTGCCATCTGGCTCACACTATTTCCCTCTATCTAGACTTCCCTCCCTACTCCTTTCTGCCTATTCAAATCCTACCTGTCCTTGAGGGCTCTGATCATGCCCATCTTCTCCATGTAGTCTTCCTTAATAATAATAATATAATAGCTAGCATTCATATAATGGTTTAAGGTTTACAAAGCTCCTTACAAATATTATCTCATTATCTTCACAACAATCCTGGGAGGTAGGTGCTATTATTATCCTTATTTTACAGATGAGGAAACTGAGGCACAGAGAGGTTAAGTGACTTTCCTAGGGTCATACAGCTAGGGAGTATCTGAGGCAGGATTCAAAGTCAGGTTTTCCCACACTGTATACATTACTCTACCTAGCAACTCAACAGCACAGCCCAAATGATTTCTCCATCTAAATTCTTTTTTGCAGGGCAATTGGGGTTAAGTGACTTGCCCAAGGTCACACGGCTAGTAGGTGTGTCTGAGGCTGGATTTGAACTCAGGTTCTCCTGACTCCAGGGCTGGTACTCTATTTACTGTGCCACCTAGCTGTCCCCATCTAAATTCCTAAAGCTCCTTTAGCCCATCTGCAAATGAGTCATTGACTCATAAGCCTTAGATTTGTAAGAGAACCTAAAAATCACATATTGTTTGTGGATGAGTTATCTTTTCATGTGTTTATGTCTCCTCTCCTCAATTGCTGTTCCATTGTGTCTGACTCTCCGTGACCCCATTTGGGGTCTTCTTGGCAAAGATACTTGACTGATTTACCATTTCCTTCTCTAGTTAATTTTACAGATGAGGAAACTGAGGCAAACAAAGTTAAATATCTTGGCCAGGGTCACACAACAAGTGTCTGAAGTCAGATTTGAACTCAAGAGGACAAGCTTTCTTGACTCCAGGCCTGGCACTTTATCCGCTGTGCCACCTGTCTGCTCTTCTCTTCAATTAGTTATTTAAGGGCAGGTACTATACTTGTCCCTCACAGTGTCAAGAACCAGGGACACTATGGGGCAGGGGGAAAAAAAAGCAATCAAGAAGCAGCCAGAGGTTGTGGGGAGAAGGTGCTGGGTGAAGAGTTTTGAGATGCAGAGCTTCTTGTGAATTCCCAGGCCTATTTCCAAGCATCAGGAAATGGCTTTAGGGACCATTTTGGTTGAGTGGAAGTTTAAAGATCAGCCTGAGAACAAGGGTTGGTGATCAAGGGAGCATGGAAGGAAGGCTATGGTTGGAGAATGAGTCTTACATTTAGAGATTAAGTGAGAGTAAGAAGTCTCTCTGGTTTATGTCAGCTGCAGGGGTTGAATGGAGGAGTGATTTCTGGTTAAGAGTGATTCAGTGAATTATATGGGGGAGAGTACAAGGGTGAGTAACCAGATGCATGTTAGGGCAAGTGTAAACAGAAACCCCAAATGTCTCTCTTATTTGGCACATGTGCATGAGGTTTCTGAGATTGATGGTAAGTGGTCAGTGGTGGCAAGAATCAGGACCATTATCTGGATTGAAGAATAGTGGTAGACAGAATGGAGACCAAACAATCAGTGAGAACATATGAAATTAGATGGCAACATGGAGGCCAGCTGGGTCAAAGAGAAGCAAATATAAATGGAGCTTTCTTCATAAGTTCATAGATCCAGGGATAGAAGGGACCTCAAAGATCATCTAGTCTAACCCTCTCATTTTATATATGAGGAACCTGAGGCCCAAGGAGGTAATAACTTGTCTAAGTCCAGGGACATTATTTCAGAGGCAGGATCTGAACCAAGGTCCTCAAATTACATAATCAGTACACCCCCCCCCTTTACTATGCTGCTCCCGCCATCTCCTCTTCTTGGTGGCTAAGGAAAGTATCCACAGAGACTGAGGTGGGTACCAAAGAACATGACCTGTAAAGGGTTAATTTTTTCCTTCAAAGAGATTCCTTAACTTGTAATTTAAGGTGTAGCAAGAGATGACCCAGCTGATTCTTGGAATAGCCTGGGTATGATTTCAATAAAACAAACAGGACACTGACTTTGAATTTGGAGAAATTGCTCTAGGGCTGAGGGGAAGAAGCACCAGACTCCACCTGGGGTTGGGGAGTAAAGAACAAAGGCTCATCCTGGGCACTGGGGCTAGGCTGAGCTCATCTCTGGGAAGTGACTGAAATATATTTTTCAGCAGGTTTCTAACTAAGGGTGGGGTTAGGCCATTAAAGCATTTAATGAGTTGCTATGAATCAAAGTTGGACAGGGTAACCAGGGTATGACAACTCTGGACAAAAATCACTTAGAGTTCTTTTCCTTCTCTGTAAAATGGGAATAATATGGAAATGTTTATTTCCATAAATAAATAATTCTATTTTGTTTCCATAAAATGAGGAAGACGCTTCGTAAACCTCAAAGTGGCATATAAATAGGAGAATCAGCATGCTAACTAGAGTGACTAGGGTACTGGAGTCAGGAAAACCTAGATTTCAGGCCCACCTAAGACCAATGTTAGCTGAGTGACCTTGGGTAAGTCACTTAAATTCCCTGGGCCTCAGTTTCCTCATCCAAAGTCATAGGAACTACTTCACAGGCTTACTATGAGACTCAGATAAGGTAGCATATGTAAATGCTTTACAAAACCATAGAAATCTATGGAAATGTTTTACATGACTGCACATGTATCATCTATATAGAACTACTTGCCTTCTCAAGGTTAGGGGAGAGACTCAAAATAAAAAAATGTTAAAACTTTTTAGTTACATGGAATTGAGAAAAAAATTAAAATGAATAAATTAAGTAAATTGAAAGAAAAAAATTAAAACGCTATTGTTATCACAATAGGTTTATAGCTTAGTTTAAGGTTATCTGAACTCATATGCATGTGTGAAGGCAAATATAAGCTATGTACTTACAAAGATGGGGAAGGAGGGAACTTTAGGGATCCCAACTCCAGCCTGGTCTTAGATTAATGGAAGCCAGACTGGTCCTGGAGGAAGAGGAGAAGGAAAAGAAAGGAAGCTAGAGGGAAAGAAAATAAAGGGAAAAAGAAAAGAAGGAAAAAAGATATGCCCCATCTTGATACTTTCCTGAAGGAGGGGAGGTAAATACTCAGGGCTGTCCACACTGCCAATGTTTCCTGTCTTTATTCTGGAGCAAACCAGAGCTCAATGGGTAGAAGGTTGTATGTGTGGGACGCAAACTTGGGCAGCCCCTTTTGGAAAAATCAGTCCCACAAAGAGACTTGGGGAAGCCACTTAATCTCTAAAAGCCTCAGTTTCCCCATCTGTTGACCTTCGAGATCTCTTCCAGCTCTGCATCTGTAGTCCTACAGCCATGGTGGTATTAATCTTTCCTACCTGGCTAGAACTTGCATTTTCACACTCATTTTTCACATTCGGTCCTCACTGCAGCCTTGTTCAGAGGTTAGGCAGATATTAGCAGCCCCATTTTATAGATAAGGAAATTGGGGCACAGAAATGTTGGGTTAGGTTAGATTAGATCAAGATCCCAGAGGAAATCAATGGTCAGCCTGGCCTAGGATTCAGGTCTTCTGAATATAATCCAGTTACCCCACCACCTCACACGCAAACATACCTAAGTCCGCGCTCTATAATCAGACTGCCCCATAGAGTACCTGGGAGAAGAGATGTCTGAAGAAGGTCTCCAAGATGTGACTTCGACGCTGCTTAGTCACAGCTGTCCTCATCATTTCCTGCTCTCGAAGCTCCCACTCCTGGAAACTCAGTCCATTGCTCTTCAGGACCTCCTGAAGACTGTGAACAAAGGTCTGCCGATCCTCTTCCAGTTTAAACAGCAACAGCTAAGGGATTGAATGACAGAGGGAGAAGAGGCTGAGGGCAGTTGGTGTTGCTGCTCTAAGCTGAGGCCATACAAACCCTAGCCTCTAACTCAGCCTCCCACTAAAGACTTACAAACTCAATGGGGTCTCAACTAATATGGGGTTGGCTACATATGGGCAGGTTCTCTCCCCAGGGTCAATGGCTGAAGAGTCTGGCTGGGTCTCCTGGAAAGAAGATGACCCAGAAAAGGAACAAGTATCAGGAGGTCTTTTGTGCTGAATAAAAGCATAAGGGAGTGTTTTTGAGGCCAGAGTTAGGGTCTTAACTTACGTGGAGGTCAGTGATAAAGGATTTAATGATGTTACTATGAATTAGTGTTGGTCAAGTTAACTTCATCTGAAGTATGCTAACCCTGGACAAGTCGCTTAACATTTCTTTATAGAGCAGAAGATAAGCAGTAGCAATAGCAGTGAAAGAAAGAGATATACCAGGTCATACTCCTTGAGAATCTTGAGGAGAAGTGCCCTTCGGCCCCGGTTGCCGGACTGGATCAAGTTAATCTTCTGGGAGTCCCGGAACTGGATGACCCGGAGCAGTGAGAGACGGCCATCCAGTACTTGAAGATATCCAGGCTGGAGATTCAGGAGCACAGGCCGGCAAGGCTCCTTCCTGCCCTGCCACTCAATGGCTGGCGGGATGGACAGGGTGACAGGGTCAGGTAAGAGGAATCATTAGGGATTATGTGGGAGGAACTGGTGATGACTTAGCTTAAGAGGAGCCTAATGGAAAGCTAGGGTCAAGTTCAAGAGCTAATATGCTCCCTTTTTTTCTCAGGTCCTTAGGAGATGTCCTTCCCTTTCTCTACCAAGCTCTGCTTTATAATTGGACACAGACTGACTATAATCACAAGGACAGGTGTTCTATGGCTAAGGGCCACCAAGAAAGGATTTGCAGGAGTTTAAGCAATAAAAATATTTCATAGAAGAATAGCTTAACAGGAATGTAGAACTTGTAGCTGGGGGGGGGGAGATGGAGTAGATAAACTTGAAGGTTAACAATGATAATCTTTTATATAGTGCTTACCACATGTTGGGCACTGTGATAAAAGACTTTACAAACAGCATCTCCTTTGATCTTTACAACAATGCTGGGAGGTAGGTGCTATTATTATCTCCATTTTACAGTTGAGGAAACTGAGACAGACAGAAGTATGGTGACTTGCCCAAGGTCACTCAGGTAAATAAGGAGATGGCAAGTTGGAATGTTAACCTTGGCCCTCCAACTTCAAATCCAACACTCTCACTCTATCATATTCTCTTTTCTCAGCCCAGGTGGGGGGCACATGATTTATTGTTGTTGTTTAGTTCTTTCTGACTCTTTTTACCTCATTTGGGGTTTTCTTGGCAAAGATACTGGAGTAGTTTGCCAGTTCCTTTTCCAGCTCATTTTACAGATGAGGAAACTGAGGCAAATAGGGTGAAGTGACTTGCCCAGAGTCACACAGCTACTAATTGTCTGAGACCGGATTTGAACTCAAGAAGAAGAGTCTTCCTGTCTCCAGACCTGGCACTCTATCGACTGCACTAACCAGTAAACCCTGCAGAGTTCTACCATTGCCTATTAGGAGGAGTTTTCAGGGACAGGAGTTCTGAATAGTCTACAAGAGGCTTAACATCATGATGTTCCTGACTACTATTCTTCTGTTTGCACTCCCCCAGAAAAGGGCACTCTATAACACTGGAGAATGGAAGCTCTTTGAAGGCAGGGACTTTTTTTCCCTTTTTGTCTCTGGGCCTTGTACAGTGGCTGGTATAGAGGAGATGCCCAATAAATGCTTATTTGATTGAAATAAATATAGGGTGACAGGCAAATATCCTCTAAGAGGCCTCTTGGTTCTCTAGCCCTGGTCTCTTCCTCTGGATAACTTGAGGAGTGGCTGGTGGGGATGGCATTGCAGCTGATTCTGGGGCAACCTTTTTT